>NC_082643.1:19609200-19909200 GCF_028023285.1 Balaenoptera ricei
GTAATCACAGTTTGAAAACTAAAAAGGACATGGCTTAAAGGTCAATTTCAACGGAATATGACACACATGCAAATTCAAACCACAAAGAGGTATCAGCTCACACCAGTCAGAATCACCATCAGCAAGAACTCTATAAACAGTCAATCCTGAAGGTGTTGTGGAGAAATGCATACCCTCAACTTTAAGAGGGACGTAACCCGGAAAGAGCCACTAATGAGAACAGAATGGAGGGGCCTTTAAAAGGTAAACATTGAGCTCCCATATGATCCAGCAGGCCCATTCCTGGACCTATAACCTAAGAAGACAGAATTGGAAAGACACAGGCAGGCAAATGTGCACTGCACAGTATTACAATAGCCAAGATATGGAAGTAACCAAAAAGTCCACCAACAGATGGGTGGACAAAGAAAAACTGCTACATGTCGAGATGGAATATTAGCTAGCGCAAAAATGAAACAATGCCATTTGCAGCACCATAGATGAGTCTAGAAGTAATCACGCAACTTGTGGTAAATGAGGAAGAGAAAGACACATGTCCTATCATATCACTTATAGGTGTTACCTAAAATTCGATACCAATGAAGATATTTCCAGAGAGAAAGGCAATCACAGATTCATTCAACAAACTTATGGTTCACCAAACGGAAAGGTGTGAGGATTAGATACATTACGACTTTGGGGTTAACAGAGATATACAAACACATGGGAAATATATAATCACCAAAGGCCTACGGAATACCAAGAGAAGACCACTCAACATTGTGTCATAACCTACATGGGAAAAGGATCCGAAGAAGAATAGATATATGTATATGTATGAAAGAACCACATCTTGCACACCTAGAACACACCAAACATTGTAATCAAATTTGCTGTGATAAAAAATAAAAATTAAGTTACCAATACGAACAAGAAGTAATGAGCCATAAACATAAAGGGCTTTTTCCTGGCACATTCCATTCTAATTTACAACCTACTGCACCACTTCCATTAAGGCTCTGTTGCCCTAGTAACCAGATTTGGTAACGGAGAAATGCTGCCGCCTTGCGGCCGTTTCCCACAAGAGCGGCTTTAAACCCACAGCTGATGGTCACTGAACATTCACAAGGACTCGGGGCTGTAAAGGACACCTGCACTCAAAAATGGTGCTGAGGTCGGGAATGAACAAAAAAATTCGAAACACGCAAATCTTTCAGGAAGATAGTATGAGGAGGTAAGTTTGACTCACTCTCTTTAAAGAAAAGGAAAATGGATAAAAGCTCAACCTCAGGAAGTACTAGACTCATGCAATCTAATCTACAAAAAGGTTTCAACTCTCTCCAGTCGACTGACCGTCAGGAAAAGGTCTACAAACAATAAACGCTGCAGACGTTTTAGAGAACTTTCTACCCTCTACTTGCTGGTGAGATGTGAAAGGGTAACCGACAATAATGAGAATAGAAAGGAGCTGGTGGAAAAGTAAAAATTGTGGTACCATTCAATCCAGCGGGTGGACCACTGGCCCTGTCACCTGAGAAGAACAGAGTCGTGAAGACACAGGCTGCCAAAGCTGCACTGCAGCCTTATTCACAATAGCCAAGACAGTGAAGCTACCAAAATGTCCATCAACAGGAGAATGGATGAAAAGAAGTGGTCCATGTACACGATGGAATATTAGCCATGGAAAACAATGAAACACTGCGCTTTGAGGCACCACAGATGAGCCTGGAGATAATCACAAAACATGAGGTAAGTCGGAAAGCAAAAGACCTATATCCTCTGATATCACTTAGAGGCGTTATCTAATAACTGACACAAATGAACATATTTCCACAGACAAAGACACTCACAGACTTAGAAAACAAACTATGCTCATCTAAAAGGAAAGGTGGGGGGAATGGATCAATGAACATCAGTGTTACTATACAGATACAAATTCATATTATATACATATACCAAAAAGACCGACCAGATAGCAAGGGAGGTCTATGGAACGCTCTGTAATATTTTACATGGGAAGAGGATCCGTACATGCTTAGACATAGATCATGTACAAATGAACCAGATATTGTAAACCTAGGATAAATAATTGTCTAATCTATACCCCGATTACAAAATTTAAAAAAAAACAAGAAGGAATGAGACTTACACTAATGGGGGTTTCTCCTAGCACATTCCATTCTAATTTACAACCTAGGAACACGACTTCCAGAAAGACTCTGCTGCCCTCGTACCCAGATATGACAATGGAGAAATGCTGTCTCCTAGTGGCCGTTACCCTTAAGAGCAGCTTTAAACCCATTGCTAAAGGTCCCTATATATTCACCAAACTTGCAGTTCTGTAAATGACACCTGCCCTCCAAAAAAGGCCTGGGGTCGAAAATCGACCAATAAATTCACAACAGGGCAACCTTCCAAGAAGACAAATTCAAGACGTATATTGTACTCATAGTTTTTTCTGTTTTTTTTTTTTTTTGACAGAAAGGAAAAGGCGTGGAAAAATGATGAATTTTAGGAATTTTTAAAGACATGCAAGCCCCAATTAGAAAAACCTATCAGCTCACAGCAGTCAGAATGGTCATTAGCAAAGACGCTGCAAACAATAAATGCTGAAGGGATTGGGGAGAAATGCGTACCCTCGGCTCTAAGGGGGACGTGGTAGGAGCCACTAATGAAAACACAATGCAGGTGCTTTGAAAAGGGAAACACTGAGCTACCAGTCCATCAATCACACCCACTGCTGGGCCCATCTCCTGAGAAAATGAGAATCAAAAAGTCACAGGCTGGCAATCCTGCACTCCAGCAATATTTACCATAGCCAACACTCGGAAGCAATGAAAATGTCCATCATCAGAGGAATGCACCAAGAAGAAGTGGTCCATGTACACAATGGAATATTACTCCAATAAAAACTATAAATTAAATTTAAAAAACAGACAAAAGTAAGGAGATAGCAGCTTCTGTGGGTTTACCCGGGCACATTCCACTCTAATTTATAAGCGAGGAACACCGCTGGCCGGGAGGTCTGTTTCCCTAGTTACCCGAGTGGGGAACGTAGAAAGGATGCCGCCCTCTGGCCGTTACCTGCAAAAGCAGCTGTAAAGCCTGGGCTAATGGTCACTTGATATGAACAAGTACTGCAGGGCTGTAAGTGAAACGTGCCCTCCAAATGTCTTGAGGGAAGTAATGGCCAAAATTTTCCAAAATGTGACACATACTTGAAGAAAACACTTTGAAGAACTAAGCTGTAATCACAGTTTGAAAACTAAAAAGGACATGGCTTAAAGGTCAATTTCAACGGAATATGACACACATGCAAATTCAAACCACAAAGAGGTATCAGCTCACACCAGTCAGAATCACCATCAGCAAGAACTCTATAAACAGTCAATCCTGAAGGTGTTGTGGAGAAATGCATACCCTCAACTTTAAGAGGGACGTAACCCGGAAAGAGCCACTAATGAGAACAGAATGGAGGGGCCTTTAAAAGGTAAACATTGAGCTCCCATATGATCCAGCAGGCCCATTCCTGGACCTATAACCTAAGAAGACAGAATTGGAAAGACACAGGCAGGCAAATGTGCACTGCACAGTATTACAATAGCCAAGATATGGAAGTAACCAAAAAGTCCACCAACAGATGGGTGGACAAAGAAAAACTGCTACATGTCGAGATGGAATATTAGCTAGCGCAAAAATGAAACAATGCCATTTGCAGCACCATAGATGAGTCTAGAAGTAATCACGCAACTTGTGGTAAATGAGGAAGAGGAAGACACATGTCCTATCATATCACTTATAGGTGTTACCTAAAATTCGATACCAATGAAGATATTTCCAGAGAGAAAGGCAATCACAGATTCATTCAACAAACTTATGGTTCACCAAACGGAAAGGTGTGAGGATTAGATACATTACGACTTTGGGGTTAACAGAGATATACAAACACATGGGAAATATATAATCACCAAAGGCCTACGGAATACCAAGAGAAGACCACTCAACATTGTGTCATAACCTACATGGGAAAAGGATCCGAAGAAGAATAGATATATGTATATGTATGAAAGAACCACATCTTGCACACCTAGAACACACCAAACATTGTAATCAAATTTGCTGTGATAAAAAATAAAAATTAAGTTACCAATACGAACAAGAAGTAATGAGCCATAAACATAAAGGGCTTTTTCCTGGCACATTCCATTCTAATTTACAACCTACTGCACCACTTCCATTAAGGCTCTGTTGCCCTAGTAACCAGATTTGGTAACGGAGAAATGCTGCCGCCTTGCGGCCGTTTCCCACAAGAGCGGCTTTAAACCCACAGCTGATGGTCAGTGAACATTCACAAGGACTCGGGGCTGTAAAGGACACCTGCACTCAAAAATGGTGCTGAGGTCGGGAATGAACAAAAAAATTCGAAACACGCAAATCTTTCAGGAAGATAGTATGAGGAGGTAAGTTTGACTCACTCTCTTTAAAGAAAAGGAAAATGGATAAAAGCTCAACCTCAGGAAGTACTAGACTCATGCAATCTAATCTACAAAAAGGTTTCAACTCTCTCCAGTCGACTGACCGTCAGGAAAAGGTCTACAAACAATAAACGCTGCAGACGTTTTAGAGAACTTTCTACCCTCTACTTGCTGGTGAGATGTGAAAGGGTAAACGACAATAATGAGAATAGAAAGGAGCTGGTGGAAAAGTAAAAATTGTGGTACCATTCAATCCAGCGGGTGGACCACTGGCCCTGTCACCTGAGAAGAACAGAGTCGTGAAGACACAGGCTGCCAAAGCTGCACTGCAGCCTTATTCACAATAGCCAAGACAGTGAAGCTACCAAAATGTCCATCAACAGGAGAATGGATGAAAAGAAGTGGTCCATGTACACGATGGAATATTAGCCATGGAAAACAATGAAACACTGCCCTTTGAGGCACCACAGATGAGCCTGGAGATAATCACAAAACATGAGGTAAGTCGGAAAGCAAAAGACCTATATCCTCTGATATCACTTAGAGGCGTTATCTAATAACTGACACAAATGAACATATTTCCACAGACAAAGACACTCACAGACTTAGAAAACAAACTATGCTCATCTAAAAGGAAAGGTGGGGGGAATGGATCAATGAACATCAGTGTTACTATACAGATACAAATTCATATTATATACATATACCAAAAAGACCGACCAGATAGCAAGGGAGGTCTATGGAACGCTCTGTAATATTTTACATGGGAAGAGGATCTGTACATGCTTAGACATAGATCATGTACAAATGAACCAGATATTGTAAACCTAGGATAAATAATTGTCTAATCTATACCCCGATTAAAAAATTTAAAAAAAAACAAGAAGGAATGAGACTTACACTAATGGGGGTTTCTCCTAGCACATTCCATTCTAATTTACAACCTAGGAACACGACTTCCAGAAAGACTCTGCTGCCCTCGTACCCAGATATGACAACGGAGAAATGCTGTCTCCTAGTGGCCGTTACCCTTAAGAGCAGCTTTAAACCCATTGCTAAAGGTCCCTATATATTCACCAAACTTGCAGTTCTGTAAATGACACCTGCCCTCCAAAAAAGGCCTGGGGTCGAAAATCGACCAATAAATTCACAACAGGGCAACCTTCCAAGAAGACAAATTCAAGACGTATATTGTACTCATAGTTTTTTCTGTTTTTTTTTTTTTTTGACAGAAAGGAAAAGGCGTGGAAAAATGATGAATTTTAGGAATTTTTAAAGACATGCAAGCCCCAATTAGAAAAACCTATCAGCTCACAGCAGTCAGAATGGTCATTAGCAAAGACGCTGCAAACAATAAATGCTGAAGGGATTGGGGAGAAATGCGTACCCTCGGCTCTAAGGGGGACGTGGTAGGAGCCACTAATGAAAACACAATGCAGGTGCTTTGAAAAGGGAAACACTGAGCTACCAGTCCATCAATCACACCCACTGCTGGGCCCATCTCCTGAGAAAATGAGAATCAAAAAGTCACAGGCTGGCAATCCTGCACTCCAGCAATATTTACCATAGCCAACACTCGGAAGCAATGAAAATGTCCATCATCAGAGGAATGCACCAAGAAGAAGTGGTCCATGTACACAATGGAATATTACTCCAATAAAAACTATAAATTAAATTTAAAAAACAGACAAAAGTAAGGAGATAGCAGCTTCTGTGGGTTTACCCGGGCACATTCCACTCTAATTTATAAGCGAGGAACACCGCTGGCCGGGAGGTCTGTTTCCCTAGTTACCCGAGTGGGGAACGTAGAAAGGATGCCGCCCTCTGGCCGTTACCTGCAAAAGCAGCTGTAAAGCCTGGGCTAATGGTCACTTGATATGAACAAGTACTGCAGGGCTGTAAGTGAAACGTGCCCTCCAAATGTCTTGAGGGAAGTAATGGCCAAAATTTTCCAAAATGTGACACATACTTGAAGAAAACACTTTGAAGAACTAAGCTGTAATCACAGTTTGAAAACTAAAAAGGACATGGCTTAAAGGTCAATTTCAACGGAATATGACACACATGCAAATTCAAACCACAAAGAGGTATCAGCTCACACCAGTCAGAATCACCATCAGCAAGAACTCTATAAACAGTCAATCCTGAAGGTGTTGTGGAGAAATGCATACCCTCAACTTTAAGAGGGACGTAACCCGGAAAGAGCCACTAATGAGAACAGAATGGAGGGGCCTTTAAAAGGTAAACATTGAGCTCCCATATGATCCAGCAGGCCCATTCCTGGACCTATAACCTAAGAAGACAGAATTGGAAAGACACAGGCAGGCAAATGTGCACTGCACAGTATTACAATAGCCAAGATATGGAAGTAACCAAAAAGTCCACCAACAGATGGGTGGACAAAGAAAAACTGCTACATGTCGAGATGGAATATTAGCTAGCGCAAAAATGAAACAATGCCATTTGCAGCACCATAGATGAGTCTAGAAGTAATCACGCAACTTGTGGTAAATGAGGAAGAGGAAGACACATGTCCTATCATATCACTTATAGGTGTTACCTAAAATTCGATACCAATGAAGATATTTCCAGAGAGAAAGGCAATCACAGATTCATTCAACAAACTTATGGTTCACCAAACGGAAAGGTGTGAGGATTAGATACATTACGACTTTGGGGTTAACAGAGATATACAAACACATGGGAAATATATAATCACCAAAGGCCTACGGAATACCAAGAGAAGACCACTCAACATTGTGTCATAACCTACATGGGAAAAGGATCCGAAGAAGAATAGATATATGTATATGTATGAAAGAACCACATCTTGCACACCTAGAACACACCAAACATTGTAATCAAATTTGCTGTGATAAAAAATAAAAATTAAGTTACCAATACGAACAAGAAGTAATGAGCCATAAACATAAAGGGCTTTTTCCTGGCACATTCCATTCTAATTTACAACCTACTGCACCACTTCCATTAAGGCTCTGTTGCCCTAGTAACCAGATTTGGTAAAGGAGAAATGCTGCCGCCTTGCGGCCGTTTCCCACAAGAGCGGCTTTAAACCCACAGCTGATGGTCACTGAACATTCACAAGGACTCGGGGCTGTAAAGGACACCTGCACTCAAAAATGGTGCTGAGGTCGGGAATGAACAAAAAAATTCGAAACACGCAAATCTTTCAGGAAGATAGTATGAGGAGGTAAGTTTGACTCACTCTCTTTAAAGAAAAGGAAAATGGATAAAAGCTCAACCTCAGGAAGTACTAGACTCATGCAATCTAATCTACAAAAAGGTTTCAACTCTCTCCAGTCGACTGACCGTCAGGAAAAGGTCTACAAACAATAAACGCTGCAGACGTTTTAGAGAACTTTCTACCCTCTACTTGCTGGTGAGATGTGAAAGGGTAACCGACAATAATGAGAATAGAAAGGAGCTGGTGGAAAAGTAAAAATTGTGGTACCATTCAATCCAGCGGGTGGACCACTGGCCCTGTCACCTGAGAAGAACAGAGTCATGAAGACACAGGCTGCCAAAGCTGCACTGCAGCCTTATTCACAATAGCCAAGACAGTGAAGCTACCAAAATGTCCATCAACAGGAGAATGGATGAAAAGAAGTGGTCCATGTACACCATGGAATATTAGCCATGGAAAACAATGAAACACTGCCCTTTGAGGCACCACAGATGAGCCTGGAGATAATCACAAAACATGAGGTAAGTCGGAAAGCAAAAGACCTATATCCTCTGATATCACTTAGAGGCGTTATCTAATAACTGACACAAATGAACATATTTCCACAGACAAAGACACTCACAGACTTAGAAAACAAACTATGCTCATCTAAAAGGAAAGGTGGGGGGAATGGATCAATGAACATCAGTGTTACTATACAGATACAAATTCATATTATATACATATACCAAAAAGACCGACCAGATAGCAAGGGAGGTCTATGGAACGCTCTGTAATATTTTACATGGGAAGAGGATCTGTACATGCTTAGACATAGATCATGTACAAATGAACCAGATATTGTAAACCTAGGATAAATAATTGTCTAATCTATACCCCGATTAAAAAATTTAAAAAAAAAACAAGAAGGAATGAGACTTACACTAATGGGGGTTTCTCCTAGCACATTCCATTCTAATTTACAACCTAGGAACACGACTTCCAGAAAGACTCTGCTGCCCTCGTACCCAGATATGACAACGGAGAAATGCTGTCTCCTAGTGGCCGTTACCCTTAAGAGCAGCTTTAAACCCATTGCTAAAGGTCCCTATATATTCACCAAACTTGCAGTTCTGTAAATGACACCTGCCCTCCAAAAAAGGCCTGGGGTCGAAAATCGACCAATAAATTCACAACAGGGCAACCTTCCAAGAAGACAAATTCAAGACGTATATTGTACTCATACTTTTTTCTGTTTTTTTTTTTTTGACAGAAAGGAAAAGGCGTGGAAAAATGATGAATTTTAGGAATTTTTAACGACATGCAAGCCCCAATTAGAAAAACCTATCAGCTCACAGCAGTCAGAATGGTCATTAGCAAAGACGCTGCAAACAATAAATGCTGAAGGGATTGGGGAGAAATGCGTACCCTCGGCTCTAAGGGGGACGTGGTAGGAGCCACTAATGAAAACACAATGCAGGTGCTTTGAAAAGGGAAACACTGAGCTACCAGTCCATCAATCACACCCACTGCTGGGCCCATCTCCTGAGAAAATGAGAATCAAAAAGTCACAGGCTGGCAATCCTGCACTCCAGCAATATTTACCATAGCCAACACTCGGAAGCAATGAAAATGTCCATCATCAGAGGAATGCACCAAGAAGAAGTGGTCCATGTACACAATGGAATATTACTCCAATAAAAACTATAAATTAAATTTAAAAAACAGACAAAAGTAAGGAGATAGCAGCTTCTGTGGGTTTACCCGGGCACATTCCACTGTAATTTATAAGCGAGGAACACCGCTGGCCGGGAGGTCTGTTTCCCTAGTTACCCGAGTGGGGAACGTAGAAAGGATGCCGCCCTCTGGCCGTTACCTGCAAAAGCAGCTGTAAAGCCTGGGCTAATGGTCACTTGATATGAACAAGTACTGCAGGGCTGTAAGTGAAACGTGCCCTCCAAATGTCTTGAGGGAAGTAATGGCCAAAATTTTCCAAAATGTGACACATACTTGAAGAAAACACTTTGAAGAACTAAGCTGTAATCACAGTTTGAAAACTAAAAAGGACATGGCTTAAAGGTCAATTTCAACGGAATATGACACACATGCAAATTCAAACCACAAAGAGGTATCAGCTCACACCAGTCAGAATCACCATCAGCAAGAACTCTATAAACAGTCAATCCTGAAGGTGTTGTGGAGAAATGCATACCCTCAACTTTAAGAGGGACGTAACCCGGAAAGAGCCACTAATGAGAACAGAATGGAGGGGCCTTTAAAAGGTAAACATTGAGCTCCCATATGATCCAGCAGGCCCATTCCTGGACCTATAACCTAAGAAGACAGAATTGGAAAGACACAGGCAGGCAAATGTGCACTGCACAGTATTACAATAGCCAAGATATGGAAGTAACCAAAAAGTCCACCAACAGATGGGTGGACAAAGAAAAACTGCTACATGTCGAGATGGAATATTAGCTAGCACAAAAATGAAACAATGCCATTTGCAGCACCATAGATGAGTCTAGAAGTAATCACGCAACTTGTGGTAAATGAGGAAGAGGAAGACACATGTCCTATCATATCACTTATAGGTGTTACCTAAAATTCGATACCAATGAAGATATTTCCAGAGAGAAAGGCAATCACAGATTCATTCAACAAACTTATGGTTCACCAAACGGAAAGGTGTGAGGATTAGATACATTACGACTTTGGGGTTAACAGAGATATACAAACACATGGGAAATATATAATCACCAAAGGCCTACGGAATACCAAGAGAAGACCACTCAACATTGTGTCATAACCTACATGGGAAAAGGATCCGAAGAAGAATAGATATATGTATATGTATGAAAGAACCACATCTTGCACACCTAGAACACACCAAACATTGTAATCAAATTTGCTGTGATAAAAAATAAAAATTAAGTTACCAATACGAACAAGAAGTAATGAGCCATAAACATAAAGGGCTTTTTCCTGGCACATTCCATTCTAATTTACAACCTACTGCACCACTTCCATTAAGGCTCTGTTGCCCTAGTAACCAGATTTGGTAAAGGAGAAATGCTGCCGCCTTGCGGCCGTTTCCCACAAGAGCAGCTTTAAACCCACAGCTGATGGTCACTGAACATTCACAAGGACTCGGGGCTGTAAAGGACACCTGCACTCAAAAATGGTGCTGAGGTCGGGAATGAACAAAAAAATTCGAAACACGCAAATCTTTCAGGAAGATAGTATGAGGAGGTAAGTTTGACTCACTCTCTTTAAAGAAAAGGAAAATGGATAAAAGCTCAACCTCAGGAAGTACTAGACTCATGCAATCTAATCTACAAAAAGGTTTCAACTCTCTCCAGTCGACTGACCGTCAGGAAAAGGTCTACAAACAATAAACGCTGCAGACGTTTTAGAGAACTTTCTACCCTCTACTTGCTGGTGAGATGTGAAAGGGTAACCGACAATAATGAGAATAGAAAGGAGCTGGTGGAAAAGTAAAAATTGTGGTACCATTCAATCCAGCGGGTGGACCACTGGCCCTGTCACCTGAGAAGAACAGAGTCGTGAAGACACAGGCTGCCAAAGCTGCACTGCAGCCTTATTCACAATAGCCAAGACAGTGAAGCTACCAAAATGTCCATCAACAGGAGAATGGATGAAAAGAAGTGGTCCATGTACACCATGGAATATTAGCCATGGAAAACAATGAAACACTGCCCTTTGAGGCACCACAGATGAGCCTGGAGATAATCACAAAATATGAGGTAAGTCGGAAAGCAAAAGACCTATATCCTCTGATATCACTTAGAGGCGTTATCTAATAACTGACACAAATGAACATATTTCCACAGACAAAGACACTCACAGACTTAGAAAACAAACTATGCTCATCTAAAAGGAAAGGTGGGGGGAATGGATCAATGAACATCAGTGTTACTATACAGATACAAATTCATATTATATACATATACCAAAAAGACCGACCAGATAGCAAGGGAGGTCTATGGAACGCTCTGTAATATTTTACATGGGAAGAGGATCCGTACATGCTTAGACATAGATCATGTACAAATGAACCAGATATTGTAAACCTAGGATAAATAATTGTCTAATCTATACCCCGATTAAAAAATTTAAAAAAAAAACAAGAAGGAATGAGACTTACACTAATGGGGGTTTCTCCTAGCACATTCCATTCTAATTTACAACCTAGGAACACGACTTCCAGAAAGACTCTGCTGCCCTCGTACCCAGATATGACAACGGAGAAATGCTGTCTCCTAGTGGCCGTTACCCTTAAGAGCAGCTTTAAACCCATTGCTAAAGGTCCCTATATATTCACCAAACTTGCAGTTCTGTAAATGACACCTGCCCTCCAAAAAAGGCCTGGGGTCGAAAATCGACCAATAAATTCACAACAGGGCAACCTTCCAAGAAGACAAATTCAAGACGTATATTGTACTCATACTTTTTTCTGTTTTTTTTTTTTGACAGAAAGGAAAAGGCGTGGAAAAATGATGAATTTTAGGAATTTTTAACGACATGCAAGCCCCAATTAGAAAAACCTATCAGCTCACAGCAGTCAGAATGGTCATTAGCAAAGACGCTGCAAACAATAAATGCTGAAGGGATTGGGGAGAAATGCGTACCCTCGGCTCTAAGGGGGACGTGGTAGGAGCCACTAATGAAAACACAATGCAGGTGCTTTGAAAAGGGAAACACTGAGCTACCAGTCCATCAATCACACCCACTGCTGGGCCCATCTCCTGAGAAAATGAGAATCAAAAAGTCACAGGCTGGCAATCCTGCACTCCAGCAATATTTACCATAGCCAACACTCGGAAGCAATGAAAATGTCCATCATCAGAGGAATGCACCAAGAAGAAGTGGTCCATGTACACAATGGAATATTACTCCAATAAAAACTATAAATTAAATTTAAAAAACAGACAAAAGTAAGGAGATAGCAGCTTCTGTGGGTTTACCCGGGCACATTCCACTGTAATTTATAAGCGAGGAACACCGCTGGCCGGGAGGTCTGTTTCCCTAGTTACCCGAGTGGGGAACGTAGAAAGGATGCCGCCCTCTGGCCGTTACCTGCAAAAGCAGCTGTAAAGCCTGGGCTAATGGTCACTTGATATGAACAAGTACTGCAGGGCTGTAAGTGAAACGTGCCCTCCAAATGTCTTGAGGGAAGTAATGGCCAAAATTTTCCAAAATGTGACACATACCTGAAGAAAACACTTTGAAGAACTAAGCTGTAATCACAGTTTGAAAACTAAAAAGGACATGGCTTAAAGGTCAATTTCAACGGAATATGACACACATGCAAATTCAAACCACAAAGAGGTATCAGCTCACACCAGTCAGAATCACCATCAGCAAGAACTCTATAAACAGTCAATCCTGAAGGTGTTGTGGAGAAATGCATACCCTCAACTTTAAGAGGGACGTAACCCGGAAAGAGCCACTAATGAGAACAGAATGGAGGGGCCTTTAAAAGGTAAACATTGAGCTCCCATATGATCCAGCAGGCCCATTCCTGGACCTATAACCTAAGAAGACAGAATTGGAAAGACACAGGCAGGCAAATGTGCACTGCACAGTATTACAATAGCCAAGATATGGAAGTAACCAAAAAGTCCACCAACAGATGGGTGGACAAAGAAAAACTGCTACATGTCGAGATGGAATATTAGCTAGCGCAAAAATGAAACAATGCCATTTGCAGCACCATAGATGAGTCTAGAAGTAATCACGCAACTTGTGGTAAATGAGGAAGAGAAAGACACATGTCCTATCATATCACTTATAGGTGTTACCTAAAATTCGATACCAATGAAGATATTTCCAGAGAGAAAGGCAATCACAGATTCATTCAACAAACTTATGGTTCACCAAACGGAAAGGTGTGAGGATTAGATACATTACGACTTTGGGGTTAACAGAGATATACAAACACATGGGAAATATATAATCACCAAAGGCCTACGGAATACCAAGAGAAGACCACTCAACATTGTGTCATAACCTACATGGGAAAAGGATCCGAAGAAGAATAGATATATGTATATGTATGAAAGAACCACATCTTGCACACCTAGAACACACCAAACATTGTAATCAAATTTGCTGTGATAAAAAATAAAAATTAAGTTACCAATACGAACAAGAAGTAATGAGCCATAAACATAAAGGGCTTTTTCCTGGCACATTCCATTCTAATTTACAACCTACTGCACCACTTCCATTAAGGCTCTGTTGCCCTAGTAACCAGATTTGGTAAAGGAGAAATGCTGCCGCCTTGCGGCCGTTTCCCACAAGAGCGGCTTTAAACCCACAGCTGATGGTCACTGAACATTCACAAGGACTCGGGGCTGTAAAGGACACCTGCACTCAAAAATGGTGCTGAGGTCGGGAATGAACAAAAAAATTCGAAACACGCAAATCTTTCAGGAAGATAGTATGAGGAGGTAAGTTTGACTCACTCTCTTTAAAGAAAAGGAAAATGGATAAAAGCTCAACCTCAGGAAGTACTAGACTCATGCAATCTAATCTACAAAAAGGTTTCAACTCTCTCCAGTCGACTGACCGTCAGGAAAAGGTCTACAAACAATAAACGCTGCAGACGTTTTAGAGAACTTTCTACCCTCTACTTGCTGGTGAGATGTGAAAGGGTAACCGACAATAATGAGAATAGAAAGGAGCTGGTGGAAAAGTAAAAATTGTGGTACCATTCAATCCAGCGGGTGGACCACTGGCCCTGTCACCTGAGAAGAACAGAGTCGTGAAGACACAGGCTGCCAAAGCTGCACTGCAGCCTTATTCACAATAGCCAAGACAGTGAAGCTACCAAAATGTCCATCAACAGGAGAATGGATGAAAAGAAGTGGTCCATGTACACCATGGAATATTAGCCATGGAAAACAATGAAACACTGCCCTTTGAGGCACCACAGATGAGCCTGGAGATAATCACAAAACATGAGGTAAGTCGGAAAGCAAAAGACCTATATCCTCTGATATCACTTAGAGGCGTTATCTAATAACTGACACAAATGAACATATTTCCACAGACAAAGACACTCACAGACTTAGAAAACAAACTATGCTCATCTAAAAGGAAAGGTGGGGGGAATGGATCAATGAACATCAGTGTTACTATACAGATACAAATTCATATTATATACATATACCAAAAAGACCGACCAGATAGCAAGGGAGGTCTATGGAACGCTCTGTAATATTTTACATGGGAAGAGGATCTGTACATGCTTAGACATAGATCATGTACAAATGAACCAGATATTGTAAACCTAGGATAAATAATTGTCTAATCTATACCCCGATTACAAAATTTAAAAAAAAACAAGAAGGAATGAGACTTACACTAATGGGGGTTTCTCCTAGCACATTCCATTCTAATTTACAACCTAGGAACACGACTTCCAGAAAGACTCTGCTGCCCTAGTACCCAGATATGACAACGGAGAAATGCTGTCTCCTAGTGGCCGTTACCCTTAAGAGCAGCTTTAAACCCATTGCTAAAGATCCCTATATATTCACCAAACTTGCAGTTCTGTAAATGACACCTGCCCTCCAAAAAAGGCCTGGGGTCGAAAATCGACCAATAAATTCACAACAGGGCAACCTTCCAAGAAGACAAATTCAAGACGTATATTGTACTCATACTTTTTTCTGTTGTTTTTTTTTTTTGACAGAAAGGAAAAGGCGTGGAAAAATGATGAATTTTAGGAATTTTTAAAGACATGCAAGCCCCAATTAGAAAAACCTATCAGCTCACAGCAGTCAGAATGGTCATTAGCAAAGACGCTGCAAACAATAAATGCTGAAGGGATTGGGGAGAAATGCGTACCCTCGGCTCTAAGGGGGACGTGGTAGGAGCCACTAATGAAAACACAATGCAGGTGCTTTGAAAAGGGAAACACTGAGCTACCAGTCCATCAATCACACCCACTGCTGGGCCCATCTCCTGAGAAAATGAGAATCAAAAAGTCACAGGCTGGCAATCCTGCACTCCAGCAATATTTACCATAGCCAACACTCGGAAGCAATGAAAATGTCCATCATCAGAGGAATGCACCAAGAAGAAGTGGTCCATGTACACAATGGAATATTACTCCAATAAAAACTATAAATTAAATTTAAAAAACAGACAAAAGTAAGGAGATAGCAGCTTCTGTGGGTTTACCCGGGCACATTCCACTGTAATTTATAAGCGAGGAACACCGCTGGCCGGGAGGTCTGTTTCCCTAGTTACCCGAGTGGGGAACGTAGAAAGGATGCCGCCCTCTGGCCGTTACCTGCAAAAGCAGCTGTAAAGCCTGGGCTAATGGTCACTTGATATGAACAAGTACTGCAGGGCTGTAAGTGAAACGTGCCCTCCAAATGTCTTGAGGGAAGTAATGGCCAAAATTTTCCAAAATGTGACACATACTTGAAGAAAACACTTTGAAGAACTAAGCTGTAATCACAGTTTGAAAACTAAAAAGGACATGGCTTAAAGGTCAATTTCAACGGAATATGACACACATGCAAATTCAAACCACAAAGAGGTATCAGCTCACACCAGTCAGAATCACCATCAGCAAGAACTCTATAAACAGTCAATCCTGAAGGTGTTGTGGAGAAATGCATACCCTCAACTTTAAGAGGGACGTAACCCGGAAAGAGCCACTAATGAGAACAGAATGGAGGGGCCTTTAAAAGGTAAACATTGAGCTCCCATATGATCCAGCAGGCCCATTCCTGGACCTATAACCTAAGAAGACAGAATTGGAAAGACACAGGCAGGCAAATGTGCACTGCACAGTATTACAATAGCCAAGATATGGAAGTAACCAAAAAGTCCACCAACAGATGGGTGGACAAAGAAAAACTGCTACATGTCGAGATGGAATATTAGCTAGCGCAAAAATGAAACAATGCCATTTGCAGCACCATAGATGAGTCTAGAAGTAATCACGCAACTTGTGGTAAATGAGGAAGAGAAAGACACATGTCCTATCATATCACTTATAGGTGTTACCTAAAATTCGATACCAATGAAGATATTTCCAGAGAGAAAGGCAATCACAGATTCATTCAACAAACTTATGGTTCACCAAACGGAAAGGTGTGAGGATTAGATACATTACGACTTTGGGGTTAACAGAGATATACAAACACATGGGAAATATATAATCACCAAAGGCCTACGGAATACCAAGAGAAGACCACTCAACATTGTGTCATAACCTACATGGGAAAAGGATCCGAAGAAGAATAGATATATGTATATGTATGAAAGAACCACATCTTGCACACCTAGAACACACCAAACATTGTAATCAAATTTGCTGTGATAAAAAATAAAAATTAAGTTACCAATACGAACAAGAAGTAATGAGCCATAAACATAAAGGGCTTTTTCCTGGCACATTCCATTCTAATTTACAACCTACTGCACCACTTCCATTAAGGCTCTGTTGCCCTAGTAACCAGATTTGGTAACGGAGAAATGCTGCCGCCTTGCGGCCGTTTCCCACAAGAGCGGCTTTAAACCCACAGCTGATGGTCACTGAACATTCACAAGGACTCGGGGCTGTAAAGGACACCTGCACTCAAAAATGGTGCTGAGGTCGGGAATGAACAAAAAAATTCGAAACACGCAAATCTTTCAGGAAGATAGTATGAGGAGGTAAGTTTGACTCACTCTCTTTAAAGAAAAGGAAAATGGATAAAAGCTCAACCTCAGGAAGTACTAGACTCATGCAATCTAATCTACAAAAAGGTTTCAACTCTCTCCAGTCGACTGACCGTCAGGAAAAGGTCTACAAACAATAAACGCTGCAGACGTTTTAGAGAACTTTCTACCCTCTACTTGCTGGTGAGATGTGAAAGGGTAACCGACAATAATGAGAATAGAAAGGAGCTGGTGGAAAAGTAAAAATTGTGGTACCATTCAATCCAGCGGGTGGACCACTGGCCCTGTCACCTGAGAAGAACAGAGTCGTGAAGACACAGGCTGCCAAAGCTGCACTGCAGCCTTATTCACAATAGCCAAGACAGTGAAGCTACCAAAATGTCCATCAACAGGAGAATGGATGAAAAGAAGTGGTCCATGTACACGATGGAATATTAGCCATGGAAAACAATGAAACACTGCCCTTTGAGGCACCACAGATGAGCCTGGAGATAATCACAAAACATGAGGTAAGTCGGAAAGCAAAAGACCTATATCCTCTGATATCACTTAGAGGCGTTATCTAATAACTGACACAAATGAACATATTTCCACAGACAAAGACACTCACAGACTTAGAAAACAAACTATGCTCATCTAAAAGGAAAGGTGGGGGGAATGGATCAATGAACATCAGTGTTACTATACAGATACAAATTCATATTATATACATATACCAAAAAGACCGACCAGATAGCAAGGGAGGTCTATGGAACGCTCTGTAATATTTTACATGGGAAGAGGATCTGTACATGCTTAGACATAGATCATGTACAAATGAACCAGATATTGTAAACCTAGGATAAATAATTGTCTAATCTATACCCCGATTACAAAATTTAAAAAAAAACAAGAAGGAATGAGACTTACACTAATGGGGGTTTCTCCTAGCACATTCCATTCTAATTTACAACCTAGGAACACGACTTCCAGAAAGACTCTGCTGCCCTCGTACCCAGATATGACAACGGAGAAATGCTGTCTCCTAGTGGCCGTTACCCTTAAGAGCAGCTTTAAACCCATTGCTAAAGGTCCCTATATATTCACCAAACTTGCAGTTCTGTAAATGACACCTGCCCTCCAAAAAAGGCCTGGGGTCGAAAATCGACCAATAAATTCACAACAGGGCAACCTTCCAAGAAGACAAATTCAAGACGTATATTGTACTCATACTTTTTTCTGTTTTTTTTTTTTTTGACAGAAAGGAAAAGGCGTGGAAAAATGATGAATTTTAGGAATTTTTAACGACATGCAAGCCCCAATTAGAAAAACCTATCAGCTCACAGCAGTCAGAATGGTCATTAGCAAAGACGCTGCAAACAATAAATGCTGAAGGGATTGGGGAGAAATGCGTACCCTCGGCTCTAAGGGGGACGTGGTAGGAGCCACTAATGAAAACACAATGCAGGTGCTTTGAAAAGGGAAACACTGAGCTACCAGTCCATCAATCACACCCACTGCTGGGCCCATCTCCTGAGAAAATGAGAATCAAAAAGTCACAGGCTGGCAATCCTGCACTCCAGCAATATTTACCATAGCCAACACTCGGAAGCAATGAAAATGTCCATCATCAGAGGAATGCACCAAGAAGAAGTGGTCCATGTACACAATGGAATATTACTCCAATAAAAACTATAAATTAAATTTAAAAAACAGACAAAAGTAAGGAGATAGCAGCTTCTGTGGGTTTACCCGGGCACATTCCACTGTAATTTATAAGCGAGGAACACCGCTGGCCGGGAGGTCTGTTTCCCTAGTTACCCGAGTGGGGAACGTAGAAAGGATGCCGCCCTCTGGCCGTTACCTGCAAAAGCAGCTGTAAAGCCTGGGCTAATGGTCACTTGATATGAACAAGTACTGCAGGGCTGTAAGTGAAACGTGCCCTCCAAATGTCTTGAGGGAAGTAATGGCCAAAATTTTCCAAAATGTGACACATACTTGAAGAAAACACTTTGAAGAACTAAGCTGTAATCACAGTTTGAAAACTAAAAAGGACATGGCTTAAAGGTCAATTTCAACGGAATATGACACACATGCAAATTCAAACCACAAAGAGGTATCAGCTCACACCAGTCAGAATCACCATCAGCAAGAACTCTATAAACAGTCAATCCTGAAGGTGTTGTGGAGAAATGCATACCCTCAACTTTAAGAGGGACGTAACCCGGAAAGAGCCACTAATGAGAACAGAATGGAGGGGCCTTTAAAAGGTAAACATTGAGCTCCCATATGATCCAGCAGGCCCATTCCTGGACCTATAACCTAAGAAGACAGAATTGGAAAGACACAGGCAGGCAAATGTGCACTGCACAGTATTACAATAGCCAAGATATGGAAGTAACCAAAAAGTCCACCAACAGATGGGTGGACAAAGAAAAACTGCTACATGTCGAGATGGAATATTAGCTAGCGCAAAAATGAAACAATGCCATTTGCAGCACCATAGATGAGTCTAGAAGTAATCACGCAACTTGTGGTAAATGAGGAAGAGAAAGACACATGTCCTATCATATCACTTATAGGTGTTACCTAAAATTCGATACCAATGAAGATATTTCCAGAGAGAAAGGCAATCACAGATTCATTCAACAAACTTATGGTTCACCAAACGGAAAGGTGTGAGGATTAGATACATTACGACTTTGGGGTTAACAGAGATATACAAACACATGGGAAATATATAATCACCAAAGGCCTACGGAATACCAAGAGAAGACCACTCAACATTGTGTCATAACCTACATGGGAAAAGGATCCGAAGAAGAATAGATATATGTATATGTATGAAAGAACCACATCTTGCACACCTAGAACACACCAAACATTGTAATCAAATTTGCTGTGATAAAAAATAAAAATTAAGTTACCAATACGAACAAGAAGTAATGAGCCATAAACATAAAGGGCTTTTTCCTGGCACATTCCATTCTAATTTACAACCTACTGCACCACTTCCATTAAGGCTCTGTTGCCCTAGTAACCAGATTTGGTAAAGGAGAAATGCTGCCGCCTTGCGGCCGTTTCCCACAAGAGCGGCTTTAAACCCACAGCTGATGGTCACTGAACATTCACAAGGACTCGGGGCTGTAAAGGACACCTGCACTCAAAAATGGTGCTGAGGTCGGGAATGAACAAAAAAATTCGAAACACGCAAATCTTTCAGGAAGATAGTATGAGGAGGTAAGTTTGACTCACTCTCTTTAAAGAAAAGGAAAATGGATAAAAGCTCAACCTCAGGAAGTACTAGACTCATGCAATCTAATCTACAAAAAGGTTTCAACTCTCTCCAGTCGACTGACCGTCAGGAAAAGGTCTACAAACAATAAACGCTGCAGACGTTTTAGAGAACTTTCTACCCTCTACTTGCTGGTGAGATGTGAAAGGGTAACCGACAATAATGAGAATAGAAAGGAGCTGGTGGAAAAGTAAAAATTGTGGTACCATTCAATCCAGCGGGTGGACCACTGGCCCTGTCACCTGAGAAGAACAGAGTCGTGAAGACACAGGCTGCCAAAGCTGCACTGCAGCCTTATTCACAATAGCCAAGACAGTGAAGCTACCAAAATGTCCATCAACAGGAGAATGGATGAAAAGAAGTGGTCCATGTACACCATGGAATATTAGCCATGGAAAACAATGAAACACTGCCCTTTGAGGCACCACAGATGAGCCTGGAGATAATCACAAAACATGAGGTAAGTCGGAAAGCAAAAGACCTATATCCTCTGATATCACTTAGAGGCGTTATCTAATAACTGACACAAATGAACATATTTCCACAGACAAAGACACTCACAGACTTAGAAAACAAACTATGCTCATCTAAAAGGAAAGGTGGGGGGAATGGATCAATGAACATCAGTGTTACTATACAGATACAAATTCATATTATATACATATACCAAAAAGACCGACCAGATAGCAAGGGAGGTCTATGGAACGCTCTGTAATATTTTACATGGGAAGAGGATCTGTACATGCTTAGACATAGATCATGTACAAATGAACCAGATATTGTAAACCTAGGATAAATAATTGTCTAATCTATACCCCGATTACAAAATTTAAAAAAAAACAAGAAGGAATGAGACTTACACTAATGGGGGTTTCTCCTAGCACATTCCATTCTAATTTACAACCTAGGAACACGACTTCCAGAAAGACTCTGCTGCCCTCGTACCCAGATATGACAACGGAGAAATGCTGTCTCCTAGTGGCCGTTACCCTTAAGAGCAGCTTTAAACCCATTGCTAAAGGTCCCTATATATTCACCAAACTTGCAGTTCTGTAAATGACACCTGCCCTCCAAAAAAGGCCTGGGGTCGAAAATCGACCAATAAATTCACAACAGGGCAACCTTCCAAGAAGACAAATTCAAGACGTATATTGTACTCATAGTTTTTTCTGTTTTTTTTTTTTTTTGACAGAAAGGAAAAGGCGTGGAAAAATGATGAATTTTAGGAATTTTTAAAGACATGCAAGCCCCAATTAGAAAAACCTATCAGCTCACAGCAGTCAGAATGGTCATTAGCAAAGACGCTGCAAACAATAAATGCTGAAGGGATTGGGGAGAAATGCGTACCCTCGGCTCTAAGGGGGACGTGGTAGGAGCCACTAATGAAAACACAATGCAGGTGCTTTGAAAAGGGAAACACTGAGCTACCAGTCCATCAATCACACCCACTGCTGGGCCCATCTCCTGAGAAAATGAGAATCAAAAAGTCACAGGCTGGCAATCCTGCACTCCAGCAATATTTACCATAGCCAACACTCGGAAGCAATGAAAATGTCCATCATCAGAGGAATGCACCAAGAAGAAGTGGTCCATGTACACAATGGAATATTACTCCAATAAAAACTATAAATTAAATTTAAAAAACAGACAAAAGTAAGGAGATAGCAGCTTCTGTGGGTTTACCCGGGCACATTCCACTGTAATTTATAAGCGAGGAACACCGCTGGCCGGGAGGTCTGTTTCCCTAGTTACCCGAGTGGGGAACGTAGAAAGGATGCCGCCCTCTGGCCGTTACCTGCAAAAGCAGCTGTAAAGCCTGGGCTAATGGTCACTTGATATGAACAAGTACTGCAGGGCTGTAAGTGAAACGTGCCCTCCAAATGTCTTGAGGGAAGTAATGGCCAAAATTTTCCAAAATGTGACACATACTTGAAGAAAACACTTTGAAGAACTAAGCTGTAATCACAGTTTGAAAACTAAAAAGGACATGGCTTAAAGGTCAATTTCAACGGAATATGACACACATGCAAATTCAAACCACAAAGAGGTATCAGCTCACACCAGTCAGAATCACCATCAGCAAGAACTCTATAAACAGTCAATCCTGAAGGTGTTGTGGAGAAATGCATACCCTCAACTTTAAGAGGGACGTAACCCGGAAAGAGCCACTAATGAGAACAGAATGGAGGGGCCTTTAAAAGGTAAACATTGAGCTCCCATATGATCCAGCAGGCCCATTCCTGGACCTATAACCTAAGAAGACAGAATTGGAAAGACACAGGCAGGCAAATGTGCACTGCACAGTATTACAATAGCCAAGATATGGAAGTAACCAAAAAGTCCACCAACAGATGGGTGGACAAAGAAAAACTGCTACATGTCGAGATGGAATATTAGCTAGCGCAAAAATGAAACAATGCCATTTGCAGCACCATAGATGAGTCTAGAAGTAATCACGCAACTTGTGGTAAATGAGGAAGAGGAAGACACATGTCCTATCATATCACTTATAGGTGTTACCTAAAATTCGATACCAATGAAGATATTTCCAGAGAGAAAGGCAATCACAGATTCATTCAACAAACTTATGGTTCACCAAACGGAAAGGTGTGAGGATTAGATACATTACGACTTTGGGGTTAACAGAGATATACAAACACATGGGAAATATATAATCACCAAAGGCCTACGGAATACCAAGAGAAGACCACTCAACATTGTGTCATAACCTACATGGGAAAAGGATCCGAAGAAGAATAGATATATGTATATGTATGAAAGAACCACATCTTGCACACCTAGAACACACCAAACATTGTAATCAAATTTGCTGTGATAAAAAATAAAAATTAAGTTACCAATACGAACAAGAAGTAATGAGCCATAAACATAAAGGGCTTTTTCCTGGCACATTCCATTCTAATTTACAACCTACTGCACCACTTCCATTAAGGCTCTGTTGCCCTAGTAACCAGATTTGGTAACGGAGAAATGCTGCCGCCTTGCGGCCGTTTCCCACAAGAGCGGCTTTAAACCCACAGCTGATGGTCACTGAACATTCACAAGGACTCGGGGCTGTAAAGGACACCTGCACTCAAAAATGGTGCTGAGGTCGGGAATGAACAAAAAAATTCGAAACACGCAAATCTTTCAGGAAGATAGTATGAGGAGGTAAGTTTGACTCACTCTCTTTAAAGAAAAGGAAAATGGATAAAAGCTCAACCTCAGGAAGTACTAGACTCATGCAATCTAATCTACAAAAAGGTTTCAACTCTCTCCAGTCGACTGACCGTCAGGAAAAGGTCTACAAACAATAAACGCTGCAGACGTTTTAGAGAACTTTCTACCCTCTACTTGCTGGTGAGATGTGAAAGGGTAACCGACAATAATGAGAATAGAAAGGAGCTGGTGGAAAAGTAAAAATTGTGGTACCATTCAATCCAGCGGGTGGACCACTGGCCCTGTCACCTGAGAAGAACAGAGTCGTGAAGACACAGGCTGCCAAAGCTGCACTGCAGCCTTATTCACAATAGCCAAGACAGTGAAGCTACCAAAATGTCCATCAACAGGAGAATGGATGAAAAGAAGTGGTCCATGTACACGATGGAATATTAGCCATGGAAAACAATGAAACACTGCGCTTTGAGGCACCACAGATGAGCCTGGAGATAATCACAAAACATGAGGTAAGTCGGAAAGCAAAAGACCTATATCCTCTGATATCACTTAGAGGCGTTATCTAATAACTGACACAAATGAACATATTTCCACAGACAAAGACACTCACAGACTTAGAAAACAAACTATGCTCATCTAAAAGGAAAGGTGGGGGGAATGGATCAATGAACATCAGTGTTACTATACAGATACAAATTCATATTATATACATATACCAAAAAGACCGACCAGATAGCAAGGGAGGTCTATGGAACGCTCTGTAATATTTTACATGGGAAGAGGATCCGTACATGCTTAGACATAGATCATGTACAAATGAACCAGATATTGTAAACCTAGGATAAATAATTGTCTAATCTATACCCCGATTACAAAATTTAAAAAAAAACAAGAAGGAATGAGACTTACACTAATGGGGGTTTCTCCTAGCACATTCCATTCTAATTTACAACCTAGGAACACGACTTCCAGAAAGACTCTGCTGCCCTCGTACCCAGATATGACAACGGAGAAATGCTGTCTCCTAGTGGCCGTTACCCTTAAGAGCAGCTTTAAACCCATTGCTAAAGGTCCCTATATATTCACCAAACTTGCAGTTCTGTAAATGACACCTGCCCTCCAAAAAAGGCCTGGGGTCGAAAATCGACCAATAAATTCACAACAGGGCAACCTTCCAAGAAGACAAATTCAAGACGTATATTGTACTCATACTTTTTTCTGTTTTTTTTTTTTTTGACAGAAAGGAAAAGGCGTGGAAAAATGATGAATTTTAGGAATTTTTAAAGACATGCAAGCCCCAATTAGAAAAACCTATCAGCTCACAGCAGTCAGAATGGTCATTAGCAAAGACGCTGCAAACAATAAATGCTGAAGGGATTGGGGAGAAATGCGTACCCTCGGCTCTAAGGGGGACGTGGTAGGAGCCACTAATGAAAACACAATGCAGGTGCTTTGAAAAGGGAAACACTGAGCTACCAGTCCATCAATCACACCCACTGCTGGGCCCATCTCCTGAGAAAATGAGAATCAAAAAGTCACAGGCTGGCAATCCTGCACTCCAGCAATATTTACCATAGCCAACACTCGGAAGCAATGAAAATGTCCATCATCAGAGGAATGCACCAAGAAGAAGTGGTCCATGTACACAATGGAATATTACTCCAATAAAAACTATAAATTAAATTTAAAAAACAGACAAAAGTAAGGAGATAGCAGCTTCTGTGGGTTTACCCGGGCACATTCCACTGTAATTTATAAGCGAGGAACACCGCTGGCCGGGAGGTCTGTTTCCCTAGTTACCCGAGTGGGGAACGTAGAAAGGATGCCGCCCTCTGGCCGTTACCTGCAAAAGCAGCTGTAAAGCCTGGGCTAATGGTCACTTGATATGAACAAGTACTGCAGGGCTGTAAGTGAAACGTGCCCTCCAAATGTCTTGAGGGAAGTAATGGCCAAAATTTTCCAAAATGTGACACATACCTGAAGAAAACACTTTGAAGAACTAAGCTGTAATCACAGTTTGAAAACTAAAAAGGACATGGCTTAAAGGTCAATTTCAACGGAATATGACACACATGCAAATTCAAACCACAAAGAGGTATCAGCTCACACCAGTCAGAATCACCATCAGCAAGAACTCTATAAACAGTCAATCCTGAAGGTGTTGTGGAGAAATGCATACCCTCAACTTTAAGAGGGACGTAACCCGGAAAGAGCCACTAATGAGAACAGAATGGAGGGGCCTTTAAAAGGTAAACATTGAGCTCCCATATGATCCAGCAGGCCCATTCCTGGACCTATAACCTAAGAAGACAGAATTGGAAAGACACAGGCAGGCAAATGTGCACTGCACAGTATTACAATAGCCAAGATATGGAAGTAACCAAAAAGTCCACCAACAGATGGGTGGACAAAGAAAAACTGCTACATGTCGAGATGGAATATTAGCTAGCGCAAAAATGAAACAATGCCATTTGCAGCACCATAGATGAGTCTAGAAGTAATCACGCAACTTGTGGTAAATGAGGAAGAGAAAGACACATGTCCTATCATATCACTTATAGGTGTTACCTAAAATTCGATACCAATGAAGATATTTCCAGAGAGAAAGGCAATCACAGATTCATTCAACAAACTTATGGTTCACCAAACGGAAAGGTGTGAGGATTAGATACATTACGACTTTGGGGTTAACAGAGATATACAAACACATGGGAAATATATAATCACCAAAGGCCTACGGAATACCAAGAGAAGACCACTCAACATTGTGTCATAACCTACATGGGAAAAGGATCCGAAGAAGAATAGATATATGTATATGTATGAAAGAACCACATCTTGCACACCTAGAACACACCAAACATTGTAATCAAATTTGCTGTGATAAAAAATAAAAATTAAGTTACCAATACGAACAAGAAGTAATGAGCCATAAACATAAAGGGCTTTTTCCTGGCACATTCCATTCTAATTTACAACCTACTGCACCACTTCCATTAAGGCTCTGTTGCCCTAGTAACCAGATTTGGTAACGGAGAAATGCTGCCGCCTTGCGGCCGTTTCCCACAAGAGCGGCTTTAAACCCACAGCTGATGGTCACTGAACATTCACAAGGACTCGGGGCTGTAAAGGACACCTGCACTCAAAAATGGTGCTGAGGTCGGGAATGAACAAAAAAATTCGAAACACGCAAATCTTTCAGGAAGATAGTATGAGGAGGTAAGTTTGACTCACTCTCTTTAAAGAAAAGGAAAATGGATAAAAGCTCAACCTCAGGAAGTACTAGACTCATGCAATCTAATCTACAAAAAGGTTTCAACTCTCTCCAGTCGACTGACCGTCAGGAAAAGGTCTACAAACAATAAACGCTGCAGACGTTTTAGAGAACTTTCTACCCTCTACTTGCTGGTGAGATGTGAAAGGGTAACCGACAATAATGAGAATAGAAAGGAGCTGGTGGAAAAGTAAAAATTGTGGTACCATTCAATCCAGCGGGTGGACCACTGGCCCTGTCACCTGAGAAGAACAGAGTCGTGAAGACACAGGCTGCCAAAGCTGCACTGCAGCCTTATTCACAATAGCCAAGACAGTGAAGCTACCAAAATGTCCATCAACAGGAGAATGGATGAAAAGAAGTGGTCCATGTACACCATGGAATATTAGCCATGGAAAACAATGAAACACTGCCCTTTGAGGCACCACAGATGAGCCTGGAGATAATCACAAAACATGAGGTAAGTCGGAAAGCAAAAGACCTATATCCTCTGATATCACTTAGAGGCGTTATCTAATAACTGACACAAATGAACATATTTCCACAGACAAAGACACTCACAGACTTAGAAAACAAACTATGCTCATCTAAAAGGAAAGGTGGGGGGAATGGATCAATGAACATCAGTGTTACTATACAGATACAAATTCATATTATATACATATACCAAAAAGACCGACCAGATAGCAAGGGAGGTCTATGGAACGCTCTGTAATATTTTACATGGGAAGAGGATCTGTACATGCTTAGACATAGATCATGTACAAATGAACCAGATATTGTAAACCTAGGATAAATAATTGTCTAATCTATACCCCGATTACAAAATTTAAAAAAAAACAAGAAGGAATGAGACTTACACTAATGGGGGTTTCTCCTAGCACATTCCATTCTAATTTACAACCTAGGAACACGACTTCCAGAAAGACTCTGCTGCCCTAGTACCCAGATATGACAACGGAGAAATGCTGTCTCCTAGTGGCCGTTACCCTTAAGAGCAGCTTTAAACCCATTGCTAAAGATCCCTATATATTCACCAAACTTGCAGTTCTGTAAATGACACCTGCCCTCCAAAAAAGGCCTGGGGTCGAAAATCGACCAATAAATTCACAACAGGGCAACCTTCCAAGAAGACAAATTCAAGACGTATATTGTACTCATACTTTTTTCTGTTGTTTTTTTTTTTTGACAGAAAGGAAAAGGCGTGGAAAAATGATGAATTTTAGGAATTTTTAAAGACATGCAAGCCCCAATTAGAAAAACCTATCAGCTCACAGCAGTCAGAATGGTCATTAGCAAAGACGCTGCAAACAATAAATGCTGAAGGGATTGGGGAGAAATGCGTACCCTCGGCTCTAAGGGGGACGTGGTAGGAGCCACTAATGAAAACACAATGCAGGTGCTTTGAAAAGGGAAACACTGAGCTACCAGTCCATCAATCACACCCACTGCTGGGCCCATCTCCTGAGAAAATGAGAATCAAAAAGTCACAGGCTGGCAATCCTGCACTCCAGCAATATTTACCATAGCCAACACTCGGAAGCAATGAAAATGTCCATCATCAGAGGAATGCACCAAGAAGAAGTGGTCCATGTACACAATGGAATATTACTCCAATAAAAACTATAAATTAAATTTAAAAAACAGACAAAAGTAAGGAGATAGCAGCTTCTGTGGGTTTACCCGGGCACATTCCACTCTAATTTATAAGCGAGGAACACCGCTGGCCGGGAGGTCTGTTTCCCTAGTTACCCGAGTGGGGAACGTAGAAAGGATGCCGCCCTCTGGCCGTTACCTGCAAAAGCAGCTGTAAAGCCTGGGCTAATGGTCACTTGATATGAACAAGTACTGCAGGGCTGTAAGTGAAACGTGCCCTCCAAATGTCTTGAGGGAAGTAATGGCCAAAATTTTCCAAAATGTGACACATACTTGAAGAAAACACTTTGAAGAACTAAGCTGTAATCACAGTTTGAAAACTAAAAAGGACATGGCTTAAAGGTCAATTTCAACGGAATATGACACACATGCAAATTCAAACCACAAAGAGGTATCAGCTCACACCAGTCAGAATCACCATCAGCAAGAACTCTATAAACAGTCAATCCTGAAGGTGTTGTGGAGAAATGCATACCCTCAACTTTAAGAGGGACGTAACCCGGAAAGAGCCACTAATGAGAACAGAATGGAGGGGCCTTTAAAAGGTAAACATTGAGCTCCCATATGATCCAGCAGGCCCATTCCTGGACCTATAACCTAAGAAGACAGAATTGGAAAGACACAGGCAGGCAAATGTGCACTGCACAGTATTACAATAGCCAAGATATGGAAGTAACCAAAAAGTCCACCAACAGATGGGTGGACAAAGAAAAACTGCTACATGTCGAGATGGAATATTAGCTAGCGCAAAAATGAAACAATGCCATTTGCAGCACCATAGATGAGTCTAGAAGTAATCACGCAACTTGTGGTAAATGAGGAAGAGAAAGACACATGTCCTATCATATCACTTATAGGTGTTACCTAAAATTCGATACCAATGAAGATATTTCCAGAGAGAAAGGCAATCACAGATTCATTCAACAAACTTATGGTTCACCAAACGGAAAGGTGTGAGGATTAGATACATTACGACTTTGGGGTTAACAGAGATATACAAACACATGGGAAATATATAATCACCAAAGGCCTACGGAATACCAAGAGAAGACCACTCAACATTGTGTCATAACCTACATGGGAAAAGGATCCGAAGAAGAATAGATATATGTATATGTATGAAAGAACCACATCTTGCACACCTAGAACACACCAAACATTGTAATCAAATTTGCTGTGATAAAAAATAAAAATTAAGTTACCAATACGAACAAGAAGTAATGAGCCATAAACATAAAGGGCTTTTTCCTGGCACATTCCATTCTAATTTACAACCTACTGCACCACTTCCATTAAGGCTCTGTTGCCCTAGTAACCAGATTTGGTAACGGAGAAATGCTGCCGCCTTGCGGCCGTTTCCCACAAGAGCGGCTTTAAACCCACAGCTGATGGTCACTGAACATTCACAAGGACTCGGGGCTGTAAAGGACACCTGCACTCAAAAATGGTGCTGAGGTCGGGAATGAACAAAAAAATTCGAAACACGCAAATCTTTCAGGAAGATAGTATGAGGAGGTAAGTTTGACTCACTCTCTTTAAAGAAAAGGAAAATGGATAAAAGCTCAACCTCAGGAAGTACTAGACTCATGCAATCTAATCTACAAAAAGGTTTCAACTCTCTCCAGTCGACTGACCGTCAGGAAAAGGTCTACAAACAATAAACGCTGCAGACGTTTTAGAGAACTTTCTACCCTCTACTTGCTGGTGAGATGTGAAAGGGTAACCGACAATAATGAGAATAGAAAGGAGCTGGTGGAAAAGTAAAAATTGTGGTACCATTCAATCCAGCGGGTGGACCACTGGCCCTGTCACCTGAGAAGAACAGAGTCGTGAAGACACAGGCTGCCAAAGCTGCACTGCAGCCTTATTCACAATAGCCAAGACAGTGAAGCTACCAAAATGTCCATCAACAGGAGAATGGATGAAAAGAAGTGGTCCATGTACACGATGGAATATTAGCCATGGAAAACAATGAAACACTGCCCTTTGAGGCACCACAGATGAGCCTGGAGATAATCACAAAACATGAGGTAAGTCGGAAAGCAAAAGACCTATATCCTCTGATATCACTTAGAGGCGTTATCTAATAACTGACACAAATGAACATATTTCCACAGACAAAGACACTCACAGACTTAGAAAACAAACTATGCTCATCTAAAAGGAAAGGTGGGGGGAATGGATCAATGAACATCAGTGTTACTATACAGATACAAATTCATATTATATACATATACCAAAAAGACCGACCAGATAGCAAGGGAGGTCTATGGAACGCTCTGTAATATTTTACATGGGAAGAGGATCTGTACATGCTTAGACATAGATCATGTACAAATGAACCAGATATTGTAAACCTAGGATAAATAATTGTCTAATCTATACCCCGATTACAAAATTTAAAAAAAAACAAGAAGGAATGAGACTTACACTAATGGGGGTTTCTCCTAGCACATTCCATTCTAATTTACAACCTAGGAACACGACTTCCAGAAAGACTCTGCTGCCCTCGTACCCAGATATGACAACGGAGAAATGCTGTCTCCTAGTGGCCGTTACCCTTAAGAGCAGCTTTAAACCCATTGCTAAAGGTCCCTATATATTCACCAAACTTGCAGTTCTGTAAATGACACCTGCCCTCCAAAAAAGGCCTGGGGTCGAAAATCGACCAATAAATTCACAACAGGGCAACCTTCCAAGAAGACAAATTCAAGACGTATATTGTACTCATACTTTTTTCTGTTTTTTTTTTTTTTGACAGAAAGGAAAAGGCGTGGAAAAATGATGAATTTTAGGAATTTTTAACGACATGCAAGCCCCAATTAGAAAAACCTATCAGCTCACAGCAGTCAGAATGGTCATTAGCAAAGACGCTGCAAACAATAAATGCTGAAGGGATTGGGGAGAAATGCGTACCCTCGGCTCTAAGGGGGACGTGGTAGGAGCCACTAATGAAAACACAATGCAGGTGCTTTGAAAAGGGAAACACTGAGCTACCAGTCCATCAATCACACCCACTGCTGGGCCCATCTCCTGAGAAAATGAGAATCAAAAAGTCACAGGCTGGCAATCCTGCACTCCAGCAATATTTACCATAGCCAACACTCGGAAGCAATGAAAATGTCCATCATCAGAGGAATGCACCAAGAAGAAGTGGTCCATGTACACAATGGAATATTACTCCAATAAAAACTATAAATTAAATTTAAAAAACAGACAAAAGTAAGGAGATAGCAGCTTCTGTGGGTTTACCCGGGCACATTCCACTGTAATTTATAAGCGAGGAACACCGCTGGCCGGGAGGTCTGTTTCCCTAGTTACCCGAGTGGGGAACGTAGAAAGGATGCCGCCCTCTGGCCGTTACCTGCAAAAGCAGCTGTAAAGCCTGGGCTAATGGTCACTTGATATGAACAAGTACTGCAGGGCTGTAAGTGAAACGTGCCCTCCAAATGTCTTGAGGGAAGTAATGGCCAAAATTTTCCAAAATGTGACACATACTTGAAGAAAACACTTTGAAGAACTAAGCTGTAATCACAGTTTGAAAACTAAAAAGGACATGGCTTAAAGGTCAATTTCAACGGAATATGACACACATGCAAATTCAAACCACAAAGAGGTATCAGCTCACACCAGTCAGAATCACCATCAGCAAGAACTCTATAAACAGTCAATCCTGAAGGTGTTGTGGAGAAATGCATACCCTCAACTTTAAGAGGGACGTAACCCGGAAAGAGCCACTAATGAGAACAGAATGGAGGGGCCTTTAAAAGGTAAACATTGAGCTCCCATATGATCCAGCAGGCCCATTCCTGGACCTATAACCTAAGAAGACAGAATTGGAAAGACACAGGCAGGCAAATGTGCACTGCACAGTATTACAATAGCCAAGATATGGAAGTAACCAAAAAGTCCACCAACAGATGGGTGGACAAAGAAAAACTGCTACATGTCGAGATGGAATATTAGCTAGCGCAAAAATGAAACAATGCCATTTGCAGCACCATAGATGAGTCTAGAAGTAATCACGCAACTTGTGGTAAATGAGGAAGAGAAAGACACATGTCCTATCATATCACTTATAGGTGTTACCTAAAATTCGATACCAATGAAGATATTTCCAGAGAGAAAGGCAATCACAGATTCATTCAACAAACTTATGGTTCACCAAACGGAAAGGTGTGAGGATTAGATACATTACGACTTTGGGGTTAACAGAGATATACAAACACATGGGAAATATATAATCACCAAAGGCCTACGGAATACCAAGAGAAGACCACTCAACATTGTGTCATAACCTACATGGGAAAAGGATCCGAAGAAGAATAGATATATGTATATGTATGAAAGAACCACATCTTGCACACCTAGAACACACCAAACATTGTAATCAAATTTGCTGTGATAAAAAATAAAAATTAAGTTACCAATACGAACAAGAAGTAATGAGCCATAAACATAAAGGGCTTTTTCCTGGCACATTCCATTCTAATTTACAACCTACTGCACCACTTCCATTAAGGCTCTGTTGCCCTAGTAACCAGATTTGGTAAAGGAGAAATGCTGCCGCCTTGCGGCCGTTTCCCACAAGAGCGGCTTTAAACCCACAGCTGATGGTCACTGAACATTCACAAGGACTCGGGGCTGTAAAGGACACCTGCACTCAAAAATGGTGCTGAGGTCGGGAATGAACAAAAAAATTCGAAACACGCAAATCTTTCAGGAAGATAGTATGAGGAGGTAAGTTTGACTCACTCTCTTTAAAGAAAAGGAAAATGGATAAAAGCTCAACCTCAGGAAGTACTAGACTCATGCAATCTAATCTACAAAAAGGTTTCAACTCTCTCCAGTCGACTGACCGTCAGGAAAAGGTCTACAAACAATAAACGCTGCAGACGTTTTAGAGAACTTTCTACCCTCTACTTGCTGGTGAGATGTGAAAGGGTAACCGACAATAATGAGAATAGAAAGGAGCTGGTGGAAAAGTAAAAATTGTGGTACCATTCAATCCAGCGGGTGGACCACTGGCCCTGTCACCTGAGAAGAACAGAGTCGTGAAGACACAGGCTGCCAAAGCTGCACTGCAGCCTTATTCACAATAGCCAAGACAGTGAAGCTACCAAAATGTCCATCAACAGGAGAATGGATGAAAAGAAGTGGTCCATGTACACGATGGAATATTAGCCATGGAAAACAATGAAACACTGCCCTTTGAGGCACCACAGATGAGCCTGGAGATAATCACAAAACATGAGGTAAGTCGGAAAGCAAAAGACCTATATCCTCTGATATCACTTAGAGGCGTTATCTAATAACTGACACAAATGAACATATTTCCACAGACAAAGACACTCACAGACTTAGAAAACAAACTATGCTCATCTAAAAGGAAAGGTGGGGGGAATGGATCAATGAACATCAGTGTTACTATACAGATACAAATTCATATTATATACATATACCAAAAAGACCGACCAGATAGCAAGGGAGGTCTATGGAACGCTCTGTAATATTTTACATGGGAAGAGGATCTGTACATGCTTAGACATAGATCATGTACAAATGAACCAGATATTGTAAACCTAGGATAAATAATTGTCTAATCTATACCCCGATTACAAAATTTAAAAAAAAACAAGAAGGAATGAGACTTACACTAATGGGGGTTTCTCCTAGCACATTCCATTCTAATTTACAACCTAGGAACACGACTTCCAGAAAGACTCTGCTGCCCTCGTACCCAGATATGACAACGGAGAAATGCTGTCTCCTAGTGGCCGTTACCCTTAAGAGCAGCTTTAAACCCATTGCTAAAGGTCCCTATATATTCACCAAACTTGCAGTTCTGTAAATGACACCTGCCCTCCAAAAAAGGCCTGGGGTCGAAAATCGACCAATAAATTCACAACAGGGCAACCTTCCAAGAAGACAAATTCAAGACGTATATTGTACTCATAGTTTTTTCTGTTTTTTTTTTTTTTTGACAGAAAGGAAAAGGCGTGGAAAAATGATGAATTTTAGGAATTTTTAAAGACATGCAAGCCCCAATTAGAAAAACCTATCAGCTCACAGCAGTCAGAATGGTCATTAGCAAAGACGCTGCAAACAATAAATGCTGAAGGGATTGGGGAGAAATGCGTACCCTCGGCTCTAAGGGGGACGTGGTAGGAGCCACTAATGAAAACACAATGCAGGTGCTTTGAAAAGGGAAACACTGAGCTACCAGTCCATCAATCACACCCACTGCTGGGCCCATCTCCTGAGAAAATGAGAATCAAAAAGTCACAGGCTGGCAATCCTGCACTCCAGCAATATTTACCATAGCCAACACTCGGAAGCAATGAAAATGTCCATCATCAGAGGAATGCACCAAGAAGAAGTGGTCCATGTACACAATGGAATATTACTCCAATAAAAACTATAAATTAAATTTAAAAAACAGACAAAAGTAAGGAGATAGCAGCTTCTGTGGGTTTACCCGGGCACATTCCACTGTAATTTATAAGCGAGGAACACCGCTGGCCGGGAGGTCTGTTTCCCTAGTTACCCGAGTGGGGAACGTAGAAAGGATGCCGCCCTCTGGCCGTTACCTGCAAAAGCAGCTGTAAAGCCTGGGCTAATGGTCACTTGATATGAACAAGTACTGCAGGGCTGTAAGTGAAACGTGCCCTCCAAATGTCTTGAGGGAAGTAATGGCCAAAATTTTCCAAAATGTGACACATACTTGAAGAAAACACTTTGAAGAACTAAGCTGTAATCACAGTTTGAAAACTAAAAAGGACATGGCTTAAAGGTCAATTTCAACGGAATATGACACACATGCAAATTCAAACCACAAAGAGGTATCAGCTCACACCAGTCAGAATCACCATCAGCAAGAACTCTATAAACAGTCAATCCTGAAGGTGTTGTGGAGAAATGCATACCCTCAACTTTAAGAGGGACGTAACCCGGAAAGAGCCACTAATGAGAACAGAATGGAGGGGCCTTTAAAAGGTAAACATTGAGCTCCCATATGATCCAGCAGGCCCATTCCTGGACCTATAACCTAAGAAGACAGAATTGGAAAGACACAGGCAGGCAAATGTGCACTGCACAGTATTACAATAGCCAAGATATGGAAGTAACCAAAAAGTCCACCAACAGATGGGTGGACAAAGAAAAACTGCTACATGTCGAGATGGAATATTAGCTAGCGCAAAAATGAAACAATGCCATTTGCAGCACCATAGATGAGTCTAGAAGTAATCACGCAACTTGTGGTAAATGAGGAAGAGGAAGACACATGTCCTATCATATCACTTATAGGTGTTACCTAAAATTCGATACCAATGAAGATATTTCCAGAGAGAAAGGCAATCACAGATTCATTCAACAAACTTATGGTTCACCAAACGGAAAGGTGTGAGGATTAGATACATTACGACTTTGGGGTTAACAGAGATATACAAACACATGGGAAATATATAATCACCAAAGGCCTACGGAATACCAAGAGAAGACCACTCAACATTGTGTCATAACCTACATGGGAAAAGGATCCGAAGAAGAATAGATATATGTATATGTATGAAAGAACCACATCTTGCACACCTAGAACACACCAAACATTGTAATCAAATTTGCTGTGATAAAAAATAAAAATTAAGTTACCAATACGAACAAGAAGTAATGAGCCATAAACATAAAGGGCTTTTTCCTGGCACATTCCATTCTAATTTACAACCTACTGCACCACTTCCATTAAGGCTCTGTTGCCCTAGTAACCAGATTTGGTAACGGAGAAATGCTGCCGCCTTGCGGCCGTTTCCCACAAGAGCGGCTTTAAACCCACAGCTGATGGTCACTGAACATTCACAAGGACTCGGGGCTGTAAAGGACACCTGCACTCAAAAATGGTGCTGAGGTCGGGAATGAACAAAAAAATTCGAAACACGCAAATCTTTCAGGAAGATAGTATGAGGAGGTAAGTTTGACTCACTCTCTTTAAAGAAAAGGAAAATGGATAAAAGCTCAACCTCAGGAAGTACTAGACTCATGCAATCTAATCTACAAAAAGGTTTCAACTCTCTCCAGTCGACTGACCGTCAGGAAAAGGTCTACAAACAATAAACGCTGCAGACGTTTTAGAGAACTTTCTACCCTCTACTTGCTGGTGAGATGTGAAAGGGTAACCGACAATAATGAGAATAGAAAGGAGCTGGTGGAAAAGTAAAAATTGTGGTACCATTCAATCCAGCGGGTGGACCACTGGCCCTGTCACCTGAGAAGAACAGAGTCGTGAAGACACAGGCTGCCAAAGCTGCACTGCAGCCTTATTCACAATAGCCAAGACAGTGAAGCTACCAAAATGTCCATCAACAGGAGAATGGATGAAAAGAAGTGGTCCATGTACACGATGGAATATTAGCCATGGAAAACAATGAAACACTGCGCTTTGAGGCACCACAGATGAGCCTGGAGATAATCACAAAACATGAGGTAAGTCGGAAAGCAAAAGACCTATATCCTCTGATATCACTTAGAGGCGTTATCTAATAACTGACACAAATGAACATATTTCCACAGACAAAGACACTCACAGACTTAGAAAACAAACTATGCTCATCTAAAAGGAAAGGTGGGGGGAATGGATCAATGAACATCAGTGTTACTATACAGATACAAATTCATATTATATACATATACCAAAAAGACCGACCAGATAGCAAGGGAGGTCTATGGAACGCTCTGTAATATTTTACATGGGAAGAGGATCCGTACATGCTTAGACATAGATCATGTACAAATGAACCAGATATTGTAAACCTAGGATAAATAATTGTCTAATCTATACCCCGATTACAAAATTTAAAAAAAAACAAGAAGGAATGAGACTTACACTAATGGGGGTTTCTCCTAGCACATTCCATTCTAATTTACAACCTAGGAACACGACTTCCAGAAAGACTCTGCTGCCCTCGTACCCAGATATGACAACGGAGAAATGCTGTCTCCTAGTGGCCGTTACCCTTAAGAGCAGCTTTAAACCCATTGCTAAAGGTCCCTATATATTCACCAAACTTGCAGTTCTGTAAATGACACCTGCCCTCCAAAAAAGGCCTGGGGTCGAAAATCGACCAATAAATTCACAACAGGGCAACCTTCCAAGAAGACAAATTCAAGACGTATATTGTACTCATACTTTTTTCTGTTTTTTTTTTTTTTGACAGAAAGGAAAAGGCGTGGAAAAATGATGAATTTTAGGAATTTTTAAAGACATGCAAGCCCCAATTAGAAAAACCTATCAGCTCACAGCAGTCAGAATGGTCATTAGCAAAGACGCTGCAAACAATAAATGCTGAAGGGATTGGGGAGAAATGCGTACCCTCGGCTCTAAGGGGGACGTGGTAGGAGCCACTAATGAAAACACAATGCAGGTGCTTTGAAAAGGGAAACACTGAGCTACCAGTCCATCAATCACACCCACTGCTGGGCCCATCTCCTGAGAAAATGAGAATCAAAAAGTCACAGGCTGGCAATCCTGCACTCCAGCAATATTTACCATAGCCAACACTCGGAAGCAATGAAAATGTCCATCATCAGAGGAATGCACCAAGAAGAAGTGGTCCATGTACACAATGGAATATTACTCCAATAAAAACTATAAATTAAATTTAAAAAACAGACAAAAGTAAGGAGATAGCAGCTTCTGTGGGTTTACCCGGGCACATTCCACTGTAATTTATAAGCGAGGAACACCGCTGGCCGGGAGGTCTGTTTCCCTAGTTACCCGAGTGGGGAACGTAGAAAGGATGCCGCCCTCTGGCCGTTACCTGCAAAAGCAGCTGTAAAGCCTGGGCTAATGGTCACTTGATATGAACAAGTACTGCAGGGCTGTAAGTGAAACGTGCCCTCCAAATGTCTTGAGGGAAGTAATGGCCAAAATTTTCCAAAATGTGACACATACCTGAAGAAAACACTTTGAAGAACTAAGCTGTAATCACAGTTTGAAAACTAAAAAGGACATGGCTTAAAGGTCAATTTCAACGGAATATGACACACATGCAAATTCAAACCACAAAGAGGTATCAGCTCACACCAGTCAGAATCACCATCAGCAAGAACTCTATAAACAGTCAATCCTGAAGGTGTTGTGGAGAAATGCATACCCTCAACTTTAAGAGGGACGTAACCCGGAAAGAGCCACTAATGAGAACAGAATGGAGGGGCCTTTAAAAGGTAAACATTGAGCTCCCATATGATCCAGCAGGCCCATTCCTGGACCTATAACCTAAGAAGACAGAATTGGAAAGACACAGGCAGGCAAATGTGCACTGCACAGTATTACAATAGCCAAGATATGGAAGTAACCAAAAAGTCCACCAACAGATGGGTGGACAAAGAAAAACTGCTACATGTCGAGATGGAATATTAGCTAGCGCAAAAATGAAACAATGCCATTTGCAGCACCATAGATGAGTCTAGAAGTAATCACGCAACTTGTGGTAAATGAGGAAGAGAAAGACACATGTCCTATCATATCACTTATAGGTGTTACCTAAAATTCGATACCAATGAAGATATTTCCAGAGAGAAAGGCAATCACAGATTCATTCAACAAACTTATGGTTCACCAAACGGAAAGGTGTGAGGATTAGATACATTACGACTTTGGGGTTAACAGAGATATACAAACACATGGGAAATATATAATCACCAAAGGCCTACGGAATACCAAGAGAAGACCACTCAACATTGTGTCATAACCTACATGGGAAAAGGATCCGAAGAAGAATAGATATATGTATATGTATGAAAGAACCACATCTTGCACACCTAGAACACACCAAACATTGTAATCAAATTTGCTGTGATAAAAAATAAAAATTAAGTTACCAATACGAACAAGAAGTAATGAGCCATAAACATAAAGGGCTTTTTCCTGGCACATTCCATTCTAATTTACAACCTACTGCACCACTTCCATTAAGGCTCTGTTGCCCTAGTAACCAGATTTGGTAACGGAGAAATGCTGCCGCCTTGCGGCCGTTTCCCACAAGAGCGGCTTTAAACCCACAGCTGATGGTCACTGAACATTCACAAGGACTCGGGGCTGTAAAGGACACCTGCACTCAAAAATGGTGCTGAGGTCGGGAATGAACAAAAAAATTCGAAACACGCAAATCTTTCAGGAAGATAGTATGAGGAGGTAAGTTTGACTCACTCTCTTTAAAGAAAAGGAAAATGGATAAAAGCTCAACCTCAGGAAGTACTAGACTCATGCAATCTAATCTACAAAAAGGTTTCAACTCTCTCCAGTCGACTGACCGTCAGGAAAAGGTCTACAAACAATAAACGCTGCAGACGTTTTAGAGAACTTTCTACCCTCTACTTGCTGGTGAGATGTGAAAGGGTAACCGACAATAATGAGAATAGAAAGGAGCTGGTGGAAAAGTAAAAATTGTGGTACCATTCAATCCAGCGGGTGGACCACTGGCCCTGTCACCTGAGAAGAACAGAGTCGTGAAGACACAGGCTGCCAAAGCTGCACTGCAGCCTTATTCACAATAGCCAAGACAGTGAAGCTACCAAAATGTCCATCAACAGGAGAATGGATGAAAAGAAGTGGTCCATGTACACGATGGAATATTAGCCATGGAAAACAATGAAACACTGCCCTTTGAGGCACCACAGATGAGCCTGGAGATAATCACAAAACATGAGGTAAGTCGGAAAGCAAAAGACCTATATCCTCTGATATCACTTAGAGGCGTTATCTAATAACTGACACAAATGAACATATTTCCACAGACAAAGACACTCACAGACTTAGAAAACAAACTATGCTCATCTAAAAGGAAAGGTGGGGGGAATGGATCAATGAACATCAGTGTTACTATACAGATACAAATTCATATTATATACATATACCAAAAAGACCGACCAGATAGCAAGGGAGGTCTATGGAACGCTCTGTAATATTTTACATGGGAAGAGGATCTGTACATGCTTAGACATAGATCATGTACAAATGAACCAGATATTGTAAACCTAGGATAAATAATTGTCTAATCTATACCCCGATTACAAAATTTAAAAAAAAACAAGAAGGAATGAGACTTACACTAATGGGGGTTTCTCCTAGCACATTCCATTCTAATTTACAACCTAGGAACACGACTTCCAGAAAGACTCTGCTGCCCTCGTACCCAGATATGACAACGGAGAAATGCTGTCTCCTAGTGGCCGTTACCCTTAAGAGCAGCTTTAAACCCATTGCTAAAGGTCCCTATATATTCACCAAACTTGCAGTTCTGTAAATGACACCTGCCCTCCAAAAAAGGCCTGGGGTCGAAAATCGACCAATAAATTCACAACAGGGCAACCTTCCAAGAAGACAAATTCAAGACGTATATTGTACTCATAGTTTTTTCTGTTTTTTTTTTTTTTTGACAGAAAGGAAAAGGCGTGGAAAAATGATGAATTTTAGGAATTTTTAAAGACATGCAAGCCCCAATTAGAAAAACCTATCAGCTCACAGCAGTCAGAATGGTCATTAGCAAAGACGCTGCAAACAATAAATGCTGAAGGGATTGGGGAGAAATGCGTACCCTCGGCTCTAAGGGGGACGTGGTAGGAGCCACTAATGAAAACACAATGCAGGTGCTTTGAAAAGGGAAACACTGAGCTACCAGTCCATCAATCACACCCACTGCTGGGCCCATCTCCTGAGAAAATGAGAATCAAAAAGTCACAGGCTGGCAATCCTGCACTCCAGCAATATTTACCATAGCCAACACTCGGAAGCAATGAAAATGTCCATCATCAGAGGAATGCACCAAGAAGAAGTGGTCCATGTACACAATGGAATATTACTCCAATAAAAACTATAAATTAAATTTAAAAAACAGACAAAAGTAAGGAGATAGCAGCTTCTGTGGGTTTACCCGGGCACATTCCACTGTAATTTATAAGCGAGGAACACCGCTGGCCGGGAGGTCTGTTTCCCTAGTTACCCGAGTGGGGAACGTAGAAAGGATGCCGCCCTCTGGCCGTTACCTGCAAAAGCAGCTGTAAAGCCTGGGCTAATGGTCACTTGATATGAACAAGTACTGCAGGGCTGTAAGTGAAACGTGCCCTCCAAATGTCTTGAGGGAAGTAATGGCCAAAATTTTCCAAAATGTGACACATACTTGAAGAAAACACTTTGAAGAACTAAGCTGTAATCACAGTTTGAAAACTAAAAAGGACATGGCTTAAAGGTCAATTTCAACGGAATATGACACACATGCAAATTCAAACCACAAAGAGGTATCAGCTCACACCAGTCAGAATCACCATCAGCAAGAACTCTATAAACAGTCAATCCTGAAGGTGTTGTGGAGAAATGCATACCCTCAACTTTAAGAGGGACGTAACCCGGAAAGAGCCACTAATGAGAACAGAATGGAGGGGCCTTTAAAAGGTAAACATTGAGCTCCCATATGATCCAGCAGGCCCATTCCTGGACCTATAACCTAAGAAGACAGAATTGGAAAGACACAGGCAGGCAAATGTGCACTGCACAGTATTACAATAGCCAAGATATGGAAGTAACCAAAAAGTCCACCAACAGATGGGTGGACAAAGAAAAACTGCTACATGTCGAGATGGAATATTAGCTAGCGCAAAAATGAAACAATGCCATTTGCAGCACCATAGATGAGTCTAGAAGTAATCACGCAACTTGTGGTAAATGAGGAAGAGGAAGACACATGTCCTATCATATCACTTATAGGTGTTACCTAAAATTCGATACCAATGAAGATATTTCCAGAGAGAAAGGCAATCACAGATTCATTCAACAAACTTATGGTTCACCAAACGGAAAGGTGTGAGGATTAGATACATTACGACTTTGGGGTTAACAGAGATATACAAACACATGGGAAATATATAATCACCAAAGGCCTACGGAATACCAAGAGAAGACCACTCAACATTGTGTCATAACCTACATGGGAAAAGGATCCGAAGAAGAATAGATATATGTATATGTATGAAAGAACCACATCTTGCACACCTAGAACACACCAAACATTGTAATCAAATTTGCTGTGATAAAAAATAAAAATTAAGTTACCAATACGAACAAGAAGTAATGAGCCATAAACATAAAGGGCTTTTTCCTGGCACATTCCATTCTAATTTACAACCTACTGCACCACTTCCATTAAGGCTCTGTTGCCCTAGTAACCAGATTTGGTAAAGGAGAAATGCTGCCGCCTTGCGGCCGTTTCCCACAAGAGCGGCTTTAAACCCACAGCTGATGGTCACTGAACATTCACAAGGACTCGGGGCTGTAAAGGACACCTGCACTCAAAAATGGTGCTGAGGTCGGGAATGAACAAAAAAATTCGAAACACGCAAATCTTTCAGGAAGATAGTATGAGGAGGTAAGTTTGACTCACTCTCTTTAAAGAAAAGGAAAATGGATAAAAGCTCAACCTCAGGAAGTACTAGACTCATGCAATCTAATCTACAAAAAGGTTTCAACTCTCTCCAGTCGACTGACCGTCAGGAAAAGGTCTACAAACAATAAACGCTGCAGACGTTTTAGAGAACTTTCTACCCTCTACTTGCTGGTGAGATGTGAAAGGGTAACCGACAATAATGAGAATAGAAAGGAGCTGGTGGAAAAGTAAAAATTGTGGTACCATTCAATCCAGCGGGTGGACCACTGGCCCTGTCACCTGAGAAGAACAGAGTCGTGAAGACACAGGCTGCCAAAGCTGCACTGCAGCCTTATTCACAATAGCCAAGACAGTGAAGCTACCAAAATGTCCATCAACAGGAGAATGGATGAAAAGAAGTGGTCCATGTACACCATGGAATATTAGCCATGGAAAACAATGAAACACTGCCCTTTGAGGCACCACAGATGAGCCTGGAGATAATCACAAAACATGAGGTAAGTCGGAAAGCAAAAGACCTATATCCTCTGATATCACTTAGAGGCGTTATCTAATAACTGACACAAATGAACATATTTCCACAGACAAAGACACTCACAGACTTAGAAAACAAACTATGCTCATCTAAAAGGAAAGGTGGGGGGAATGGATCAATGAACATCAGTGTTACTATACAGATACAAATTCATATTATATACATATACCAAAAAGACCGACCAGATAGCAAGGGAGGTCTATGGAACGCTCTGTAATATTTTACATGGGAAGAGGATCTGTACATGCTTAGACATAGATCATGTACAAATGAACCAGATATTGTAAACCTAGGATAAATAATTGTCTAATCTATACCCCGATTACAAAATTTAAAAAAAAACAAGAAGGAATGAGACTTACACTAATGGGGGTTTCTCCTAGCACATTCCATTCTAATTTACAACCTAGGAACACGACTTCCAGAAAGACTCTGCTGCCCTCGTACCCAGATATGACAACGGAGAAATGCTGTCTCCTAGTGGCCGTTACCCTTAAGAGCAGCTTTAAACCCATTGCTAAAGGTCCCTATATATTCACCAAACTTGCAGTTCTGTAAATGACACCTGCCCTCCAAAAAAGGCCTGGGGTCGAAAATCGACCAATAAATTCACAACAGGGCAACCTTCCAAGAAGACAAATTCAAGACGTATATTGTACTCATACTTTTTTCTGTTTTTTTTTTTTTTGACAGAAAGGAAAAGGCGTGGAAAAATGATGAATTTTAGGAATTTTTAAAGACATGCAAGCCCCAATTAGAAAAACCTATCAGCTCACAGCAGTCAGAATGGTCATTAGCAAAGACGCTGCAAACAATAAATGCTGAAGGGATTGGGGAGAAATGCGTACCCTCGGCTCTAAGGGGGACGTGGTAGGAGCCACTAATGAAAACACAATGCAGGTGCTTTGAAAAGGGAAACACTGAGCTACCAGTCCATCAATCACACCCACTGCTGGGCCCATCTCCTGAGAAAATGAGAATCAAAAAGTCACAGGCTGGCAATCCTGCACTCCAGCAATATTTACCATAGCCAACACTCGGAAGCAATGAAAATGTCCATCATCAGAGGAATGCACCAAGAAGAAGTGGTCCATGTACACAATGGAATATTACTCCAATAAAAACTATAAATTAAATTTAAAAAACAGACAAAAGTAAGGAGATAGCAGCTTCTGTGGGTTTACCCGGGCACATTCCACTGTAATTTATAAGCGAGGAACACCGCTGGCCGGGAGGTCTGTTTCCCTAGTTACCCGAGTGGGGAACGTAGAAAGGATGCCGCCCTCTGGCCGTTACCTGCAAAAGCAGCTGTAAAGCCTGGGCTAATGGTCACTTGATATGAACAAGTACTGCAGGGCTGTAAGTGAAACGTGCCCTCCAAATGTCTTGAGGGAAGTAATGGCCAAAATTTTCCAAAATGTGACACATACTTGAAGAAAACACTTTGAAGAACTAAGCTGTAATCACAGTTTGAAAACTAAAAAGGACATGGCTTAAAGGTCAATTTCAACGGAATATGACACACATGCAAATTCAAACCACAAAGAGGTATCAGCTCACACCAGTCAGAATCACCATCAGCAAGAACTCTATAAACAGTCAATCCTGAAGGTGTTGTGGAGAAATGCATACCCTCAACTTTAAGAGGGACGTAACCCGGAAAGAGCCACTAATGAGAACAGAATGGAGGGGCCTTTAAAAGGTAAACATTGAGCTCCCATATGATCCAGCAGGCCCATTCCTGGACCTATAACCTAAGAAGACAGAATTGGAAAGACACAGGCAGGCAAATGTGCACTGCACAGTATTACAATAGCCAAGATATGGAAGTAACCAAAAAGTCCACCAACAGATGGGTGGACAAAGAAAAACTGCTACATGTCGAGATGGAATATTAGCTAGCGCAAAAATGAAACAATGCCATTTGCAGCACCATAGATGAGTCTAGAAGTAATCACGCAACTTGTGGTAAATGAGGAAGAGGAAGACACATGTCCTATCATATCACTTATAGGTGTTACCTAAAATTCGATACCAATGAAGATATTTCCAGAGAGAAAGGCAATCACAGATTCATTCAACAAACTTATGGTTCACCAAACGGAAAGGTGTGAGGATTAGATACATTACGACTTTGGGGTTAACAGAGATATACAAACACATGGGAAATATATAATCACCAAAGGCCTACGGAATACCAAGAGAAGACCACTCAACATTGTGTCATAACCTACATGGGAAAAGGATCCGAAGAAGAATAGATATATGTATATGTATGAAAGAACCACATCTTGCACACCTAGAACACACCAAACATTGTAATCAAATTTGCTGTGATAAAAAATAAAAATTAAGTTACCAATACGAACAAGAAGTAATGAGCCATAAACATAAAGGGCTTTTTCCTGGCACATTCCATTCTAATTTACAACCTACTGCACCACTTCCATTAAGGCTCTGTTGCCCTAGTAACCAGATTTGGTAACGGAGAAATGCTGCCGCCTTGCGGCCGTTTCCCACAAGAGCGGCTTTAAACCCACAGCTGATGGTCACTGAACATTCACAAGGACTCGGGGCTGTAAAGGACACCTGCACTCAAAAATGGTGCTGAGGTCGGGAATGAACAAAAAAATTCGAAACACGCAAATCTTTCAGGAAGATAGTATGAGGAGGTAAGTTTGACTCACTCTCTTTAAAGAAAAGGAAAATGGATAAAAGCTCAACCTCAGGAAGTACTAGACTCATGCAATCTAATCTACAAAAAGGTTTCAACTCTCTCCAGTCGACTGACCGTCAGGAAAAGGTCTACAAACAATAAACGCTGCAGACGTTTTAGAGAACTTTCTACCCTCTACTTGCTGGTGAGATGTGAAAGGGTAACCGACAATAATGAGAATAGAAAGGAGCTGGTGGAAAAGTAAAAATTGTGGTACCATTCAATCCAGCGGGTGGACCACTGGCCCTGTCACCTGAGAAGAACAGAGTCGTGAAGACACAGGCTGCCAAAGCTGCACTGCAGCCTTATTCACAATAGCCAAGACAGTGAAGCTACCAAAATGTCCATCAACAGGAGAATGGATGAAAAGAAGTGGTCCATGTACACCATGGAATATTAGCCATGGAAAACAATGAAACACTGCCCTTTGAGGCACCACAGATGAGCCTGGAGATAATCACAAAACATGAGGTAAGTCGGAAAGCAAAAGACCTATATCCTCTGATATCACTTAGAGGCGTTATCTAATAACTGACACAAATGAACATATTTCCACAGACAAAGACACTCACAGACTTAGAAAACAAACTATGCTCATCTAAAAGGAAAGGTGGGGGGAATGGATCAATGAACATCAGTGTTACTATACAGATACAAATTCATATTATATACATATACCAAAAAGACCGACCAGATAGCAAGGGAGGTCTATGGAACGCTCTGTAATATTTTACATGGGAAGAGGATCTGTACATGCTTAGACATAGATCATGTACAAATGAACCAGATATTGTAAACCTAGGATAAATAATTGTCTAATCTATACCCCGATTAAAAAATTTAAAAAAAAACAAGAAGGAATGAGACTTACACTAATGGGGGTTTCTCCTAGCACATTCCATTCTAATTTACAACCTAGGAACACGACTTCCAGAAAGACTCTGCTGCCCTCGTACTCAGATATGACAACGGAGAAATGCTGTCTCCTAGTGGCCGTTACCCTTAAGAGCAGCTTTAAACCCATTGCTAAAGGTCCCTATATATTCACCAAACTTGCAGTTCTGTAAATGACACCTGCCCTCCAAAAAAGGCCTGGGGTCGAAAATCGACCAATAAATTCACAACAGGGCAACCTTCCAAGAAGACAAATTCAAGACGTATATTGTACTCATACTTTTTTCTGTTTTTTTTTTTTTTGACAGAAAGGAAAAGGCGTGGAAAAATGATGAATTTTAGGAATTTTTAAAGACATGCAAGCCCCAATTAGAAAAACCTATCAGCTCACAGCAGTCAGAATGGTCATTAGCAAAGACGCTGCAAACAATAAATGCTGAAGGGATTGGGGAGAAATGCGTACCCTCGGCTCTAAGGGGGACGTGGTAGGAGCCACTAATGAAAACACAATGCAGGTGCTTTGAAAAGGGAAACACTGAGCTACCAGTCCATCAATCACACCCACTGCTGGGCCCATCTCCTGAGAAAATGAGAATCAAAAAGTCACAGGCTGGCAATCCTGCACTCCAGCAATATTTACCATAGCCAACACTCGGAAGCAATGAAAATGTCCATCATCAGAGGAATGCACCAAGAAGAAGTGGTCCATGTACACAATGGAATATTACTCCAATAAAAACTATAAATTAAATTTAAAAAACAGACAAAAGTAAGGAGATAGCAGCTTCTGTGGGTTTACCCGGGCACATTCCACTGTAATTTATAAGCGAGGAACACCGCTGGCCGGGAGGTCTGTTTCCCTAGTTACCCGAGTGGGGAACGTAGAAAGGATGCCGCCCTCTGGCCGTTACCTGCAAAAGCAGCTGTAAAGCCTGGGCTAATGGTCACTTGATATGAACAAGTACTGCAGGGCTGTAAGTGAAACGTGCCCTCCAAATGTCTTGAGGGAAGTAATGGCCAAAATTTTCCAAAATGTGACACATACTTGAAGAAAACACTTTGAAGAACTAAGCTGTAATCACAGTTTGAAAACTAAAAAGGACATGGCTTAAAGGTCAATTTCAACGGAATATGACACACATGCAAATTCAAACCACAAAGAGGTATCAGCTCACACCAGTCAGAATCACCATCAGCAAGAACTCTATAAACAGTCAATCCTGAAGGTGTTGTGGAGAAATGCATACCCTCAACTTTAAGAGGGACGTAACCCGGAAAGAGCCACTAATGAGAACAGAATGGAGGGGCCTTTAAAAGGTAAACATTGAGCTCCCATATGATCCAGCAGGCCCATTCCTGGACCTATAACCTAAGAAGACAGAATTGGAAAGACACAGGCAGGCAAATGTGCACTGCACAGTATTACAATAGCCAAGATATGGAAGTAACCAAAAAGTCCACCAACAGATGGGTGGACAAAGAAAAACTGCTACATGTCGAGATGGAATATTAGCTAGCGCAAAAATGAAACAATGCCATTTGCAGCACCATAGATGAGTCTAGAAGTAATCACGCAACTTGTGGTAAATGAGGAAGAGGAAGACACATGTCCTATCATATCACTTATAGGTGTTACCTAAAATTCGATACCAATGAAGATATTTCCAGAGAGAAAGGCAATCACAGATTCATTCAACAAACTTATGGTTCACCAAACGGAAAGGTGTGAGGATTAGATACATTACGACTTTGGGGTTAACAGAGATATACAAACACATGGGAAATATATAATCACCAAAGGCCTACGGAATACCAAGAGAAGACCACTCAACATTGTGTCATAACCTACATGGGAAAAGGATCCGAAGAAGAATAGATATATGTATATGTATGAAAGAACCACATCTTGCACACCTAGAACACACCAAACATTGTAATCAAATTTGCTGTGATAAAAAATAAAAATTAAGTTACCAATACGAACAAGAAGTAATGAGCCATAAACATAAAGGGCTTTTTCCTGGCACATTCCATTCTAATTTACAACCTACTGCACCACTTCCATTAAGGCTCTGTTGCCCTAGTAACCAGATTTGGTAAAGGAGAAATGCTGCCGCCTTGCGGCCGTTTCCCACAAGAGCGGCTTTAAACCCACAGCTGATGGTCACTGAACATTCACAAGGACTCGGGGCTGTAAAGGACACCTGCACTCAAAAATGGTGCTGAGGTCGGGAATGAACAAAAAAATTCGAAACACGCAAATCTTTCAGGAAGATAGTATGAGGAGGTAAGTTTGACTCACTCTCTTTAAAGAAAAGGAAAATGGATAAAAGCTCAACCTCAGGAAGTACTAGACTCATGCAATCTAATCTACAAAAAGGTTTCAACTCTCTCCAGTCGACTGACCGTCAGGAAAAGGTCTACAAACAATAAACGCTGCAGACGTTTTAGAGAACTTTCTACCCTCTACTTGCTGGTGAGATGTGAAAGGGTAACCGACAATAATGAGAATAGAAAGGAGCTGGTGGAAAAGTAAAAATTGTGGTACCATTCAATCCAGCGGGTGGACCACTGGCCCTGTCACCTGAGAAGAACAGAGTCATGAAGACACAGGCTGCCAAAGCTGCACTGCAGCCTTATTCACAATAGCCAAGACAGTGAAGCTACCAAAATGTCCATCAACAGGAGAATGGATGAAAAGAAGTGGTCCATGTACACCATGGAATATTAGCCATGGAAAACAATGAAACACTGCCCTTTGAGGCACCACAGATGAGCCTGGAGATAATCACAAAACATGAGGTAAGTCGGAAAGCAAAAGACCTATATCCTCTGATATCACTTAGAGGCGTTATCTAATAACTGACACAAATGAACATATTTCCACAGACAAAGACACTCACAGACTTAGAAAACAAACTATGCTCATCTAAAAGGAAAGGTGGGGGGAATGGATCAATGAACATCAGTGTTACTATACAGATACAAATTCATATTATATACATATACCAAAAAGACCGACCAGATAGCAAGGGAGGTCTATGGAACGCTCTGTAATATTTTACATGGGAAGAGGATCTGTACATGCTTAGACATAGATCATGTACAAATGAACCAGATATTGTAAACCTAGGATAAATAATTGTCTAATCTATACCCCGATTAAAAAATTTAAAAAAAAACAAGAAGGAATGAGACTTACACTAATGGGGGTTTCTCCTAGCACATTCCATTCTAATTTACAACCTAGGAACACGACTTCCAGAAAGACTCTGCTGCCCTCGTACTCAGATATGACAACGGAGAAATGCTGTCTCCTAGTGGCCGTTACCCTTAAGAGCAGCTTTAAACCCATTGCTAAAGGTCCCTATATATTCACCAAACTTGCAGTTCTGTAAATGACACCTGCCCTCCAAAAAAGGCCTGGGGTCGAAAATCGACCAATAAATTCACAACAGGGCAACCTTCCAAGAAGACAAATTCAAGACGTATATTGTACTCATACTTTTTTCTGTTTTTTTTTTTTTTGACAGAAAGGAAAAGGCGTGGAAAAATGATGAATTTTAGGAATTTTTAAAGACATGCAAGCCCCAATTAGAAAAACCTATCAGCTCACAGCAGTCAGAATGGTCATTAGCAAAGACGCTGCAAACAATAAATGCTGAAGGGATTGGGGAGAAATGCGTACCCTCGGCTCTAAGGGGGACGTGGTAGGAGCCACTAATGAAAACACAATGCAGGTGCTTTGAAAAGGGAAACACTGAGCTACCAGTCCATCAATCACACCCACTGCTGGGCCCATCTCCTGAGAAAATGAGAATCAAAAAGTCACAGGCTGGCAATCCTGCACTCCAGCAATATTTACCATAGCCAACACTCGGAAGCAATGAAAATGTCCATCATCAGAGGAATGCACCAAGAAGAAGTGGTCCATGTACACAATGGAATATTACTCCAATAAAAACTATAAATTAAATTTAAAAAACAGACAAAAGTAAGGAGATAGCAGCTTCTGTGGGTTTACCCGGGCACATTCCACTGTAATTTATAAGCGAGGAACACCGCTGGCCGGGAGGTCTGTTTCCCTAGTTACCCGAGTGGGGAACGTAGAAAGGATGCCGCCCTCTGGCCGTTACCTGCAAAAGCAGCTGTAAAGCCTGGGCTAATGGTCACTTGATATGAACAAGTACTGCAGGGCTGTAAGTGAAACGTGCCCTCCAAATGTCTTGAGGGAAGTAATGGCCAAAATTTTCCAAAATGTGACACATACTTGAAGAAAACACTTTGAAGAACTAAGCTGTAATCACAGTTTGAAAACTAAAAAGGACATGGCTTAAAGGTCAATTTCAACGGAATATGACACACATGCAAATTCAAACCACAAAGAGGTATCAGCTCACACCAGTCAGAATCACCATCAGCAAGAACTCTATAAACAGTCAATCCTGAAGGTGTTGTGGAGAAATGCATACCCTCAACTTTAAGAGGGACGTAACCCGGAAAGAGCCACTAATGAGAACAGAATGGAGGGGCCTTTAAAAGGTAAACATTGAGCTCCCATATGATCCAGCAGGCCCATTCCTGGACCTATAACCTAAGAAGACAGAATTGGAAAGACACAGGCAGGCAAATGTGCACTGCACAGTATTACAATAGCCAAGATATGGAAGTAACCAAAAAGTCCACCAACAGATGGGTGGACAAAGAAAAACTGCTACATGTCGAGATGGAATATTAGCTAGCGCAAAAATGAAACAATGCCATTTGCAGCACCATAGATGAGTCTAGAAGTAATCACGCAACTTGTGGTAAATGAGGAAGAGGAAGACACATGTCCTATCATATCACTTATAGGTGTTACCTAAAATTCGATACCAATGAAGATATTTCCAGAGAGAAAGGCAATCACAGATTCATTCAACAAACTTATGGTTCACCAAACGGAAAGGTGTGAGGATTAGATACATTACGACTTTGGGGTTAACAGAGATATACAAACACATGGGAAATATATAATCACCAAAGGCCTACGGAATACCAAGAGAAGACCACTCAACATTGTGTCATAACCTACATGGGAAAAGGATCCGAAGAAGAATAGATATATGTATATGTATGAAAGAACCACATCTTGCACACCTAGAACACACCAAACATTGTAATCAAATTTGCTGTGATAAAAAATAAAAATTAAGTTACCAATACGAACAAGAAGTAATGAGCCATAAACATAAAGGGCTTTTTCCTGGCACATTCCATTCTAATTTACAACCTACTGCACCACTTCCATTAAGGCTCTGTTGCCCTAGTAACCAGATTTGGTAAAGGAGAAATGCTGCCGCCTTGCGGCCGTTTCCCACAAGAGCGGCTTTAAACCCACAGCTGATGGTCACTGAACATTCACAAGGACTCGGGGCTGTAAAGGACACCTGCACTCAAAAATGGTGCTGAGGTCGGGAATGAACAAAAAAATTCGAAACACGCAAATCTTTCAGGAAGATAGTATGAGGAGGTAAGTTTGACTCACTCTCTTTAAAGAAAAGGAAAATGGATAAAAGCTCAACCTCAGGAAGTACTAGACTCATGCAATCTAATCTACAAAAAGGTTTCAACTCTCTCCAGTCGACTGACCGTCAGGAAAAGGTCTACAAACAATAAACGCTGCAGACGTTTTAGAGAACTTTCTACCCTCTACTTGCTGGTGAGATGTGAAAGGGTAACCGACAATAATGAGAATAGAAAGGAGCTGGTGGAAAAGTAAAAATTGTGGTACCATTCAATCCAGCGGGTGGACCACTGGCCCTGTCACCTGAGAAGAACAGAGTCGTGAAGACACAGGCTGCCAAAGCTGCACTGCAGCCTTATTCACAATAGCCAAGACAGTGAAGCTACCAAAATGTCCATCAACAGGAGAATGGATGAAAAGAAGTGGTCCATGTACACGATGGAATATTAGCCATGGAAAACAATGAAACACTGCCCTTTGAGGCACCACAGATGAGCCTGGAGATAATCACAAAACATGAGGTAAGTCGGAAAGCAAAAGACCTATATCCTCTGATATCACTTAGAGGCGTTATCTAATAACTGACACAAATGAACATATTTCCACAGACAAAGACACTCACAGACTTAGAAAACAAACTATGCTCATCTAAAAGGAAAGGTGGGGGGAATGGATCAATGAACATCAGTGTTACTATACAGATACAAATTCATATTATATACATATACCAAAAAGACCGACCAGATAGCAAGGGAGGTCTATGGAACGCTCTGTAATATTTTACATGGGAAGAGGATCTGTACATGCTTAGACATAGATCATGTACAAATGAACCAGATATTGTAAACCTAGGATAAATAATTGTCTAATCTATACCCCGATTACAAAATTTAAAAAAAAACAAGAAGGAATGAGACTTACACTAATGGGGGTTTCTCCTAGCACATTCCATTCTAATTTACAACCTAGGAACACGACTTCCAGAAAGACTCTGCTGCCCTCGTACCCAGATATGACAACGGAGAAATGCTGTCTCCTAGTGGCCGTTACCCTTAAGAGCAGCTTTAAACCCATTGCTAAAGGTCCCTATATATTCACCAAACTTGCAGTTCTGTAAATGACACCTGCCCTCCAAAAAAGGCCTGGGGTCGAAAATCGACCAATAAATTCACAACAGGGCAACCTTCCAAGAAGACAAATTCAAGACGTATATTGTACTCATACTTTTTTCTGTTTTTTTTTTTTTTGACAGAAAGGAAAAGGCGTGGAAAAATGATGAATTTTAGGAATTTTTAACGACATGCAAGCCCCAATTAGAAAAACCTATCAGCTCACAGCAGTCAGAATGGTCATTAGCAAAGACGCTGCAAACAATAAATGCTGAAGGGATTGGGGAGAAATGCGTACCCTCGGCTCTAAGGGGGACGTGGTAGGAGCCACTAATGAAAACACAATGCAGGTGCTTTGAAAAGGGAAACACTGAGCTACCAGTCCATCAATCACACCCACTGCTGGGCCCATCTCCTGAGAAAATGAGAATCAAAAAGTCACAGGCTGGCAATCCTGCACTCCAGCAATATTTACCATAGCCAACACTCGGAAGCAATGAAAATGTCCATCATCAGAGGAATGCACCAAGAAGAAGTGGTCCATGTACACAATGGAATATTACTCCAATAAAAACTATAAATTAAATTTAAAAAACAGACAAAAGTAAGGAGATAGCAGCTTCTGTGGGTTTACCCGGGCACATTCCACTGTAATTTATAAGCGAGGAACACCGCTGGCCGGGAGGTCTGTTTCCCTAGTTACCCGAGTGGGGAACGTAGAAAGGATGCCGCCCTCTGGCCGTTACCTGCAAAAGCAGCTGTAAAGCCTGGGCTAATGGTCACTTGATATGAACAAGTACTGCAGGGCTGTAAGTGAAACGTGCCCTCCAAATGTCTTGAGGGAAGTAATGGCCAAAATTTTCCAAAATGTGACACATACTTGAAGAAAACACTTTGAAGAACTAAGCTGTAATCACAGTTTGAAAACTAAAAAGGACATGGCTTAAAGGTCAATTTCAACGGAATATGACACACATGCAAATTCAAACCACAAAGAGGTATCAGCTCACACCAGTCAGAATCACCATCAGCAAGAACTCTATAAACAGTCAATCCTGAAGGTGTTGTGGAGAAATGCATACCCTCAACTTTAAGAGGGACGTAACCCGGAAAGAGCCACTAATGAGAACAGAATGGAGGGGCCTTTAAAAGGTAAACATTGAGCTCCCATATGATCCAGCAGGCCCATTCCTGGACCTATAACCTAAGAAGACAGAATTGGAAAGACACAGGCAGGCAAATGTGCACTGCACAGTATTACAATAGCCAAGATATGGAAGTAACCAAAAAGTCCACCAACAGATGGGTGGACAAAGAAAAACTGCTACATGTCGAGATGGAATATTAGCTAGCGCAAAAATGAAACAATGCCATTTGCAGCACCATAGATGAGTCTAGAAGTAATCACGCAACTTGTGGTAAATGAGGAAGAGGAAGACACATGTCCTATCATATCACTTATAGGTGTTACCTAAAATTCGATACCAATGAAGATATTTCCAGAGAGAAAGGCAATCACAGATTCATTCAACAAACTTATGGTTCACCAAACGGAAAGGTGTGAGGATTAGATACATTACGACTTTGGGGTTAACAGAGATATACAAACACATGGGAAATATATAATCACCAAAGGCCTACGGAATACCAAGAGAAGACCACTCAACATTGTGTCATAACCTACATGGGAAAAGGATCCGAAGAAGAATAGATATATGTATATGTATGAAAGAACCACATCTTGCACACCTAGAACACACCAAACATTGTAATCAAATTTGCTGTGATAAAAAATAAAAATTAAGTTACCAATACGAACAAGAAGTAATGAGCCATAAACATAAAGGGCTTTTTCCTGGCACATTCCATTCTAATTTACAACCTACTGCACCACTTCCATTAAGGCTCTGTTGCCCTAGTAACCAGATTTGGTAAAGGAGAAATGCTGCCGCCTTGCGGCCGTTTCCCACAAGAGCAGCTTTAAACCCACAGCTGATGGTCACTGAACATTCACAAGGACTCGGGGCTGTAAAGGACACCTGCACTCAAAAATGGTGCTGAGGTCGGGAATGAACAAAAAAATTCGAAACACGCAAATCTTTCAGGAAGATAGTATGAGGAGGTAAGTTTGACTCACTCTCTTTAAAGAAAAGGAAAATGGATAAAAGCTCAACCTCAGGAAGTACTAGACTCATGCAATCTAATCTACAAAAAGGTTTCAACTCTCTCCAGTCGACTGACCGTCAGGAAAAGGTCTACAAACAATAAACGCTGCAGACGTTTTAGAGAACTTTCTACCCTCTACTTGCTGGTGAGATGTGAAAGGGTAACCGACAATAATGAGAATAGAAAGGAGCTGGTGGAAAAGTAAAAATTGTGGTACCATTCAATCCAGCGGGTGGACCACTGGCCCTGTCACCTGAGAAGAACAGAGTCGTGAAGACACAGGCTGCCAAAGCTGCACTGCAGCCTTATTCACAATAGCCAAGACAGTGAAGCTACCAAAATGTCCATCAACAGGAGAATGGATGAAAAGAAGTGGTCCATGTACACCATGGAATATTAGCCATGGAAAACAATGAAACACTGCCCTTTGAGGCACCACAGATGAGCCTGGAGATAATCACAAAATATGAGGTAAGTCGGAAAGCAAAAGACCTATATCCTCTGATATCACTTAGAGGCGTTATCTAATAACTGACACAAATGAACATATTTCCACAGACAAAGACACTCACAGACTTAGAAAACAAACTATGCTCATCTAAAAGGAAAGGTGGGGGGAATGGATCAATGAACATCAGTGTTACTATACAGATACAAATTCATATTATATACATATACCAAAAAGACCGACCAGATAGCAAGGGAGGTCTATGGAACGCTCTGTAATATTTTACATGGGAAGAGGATCCGTACATGCTTAGACATAGATCATGTACAAATGAACCAGATATTGTAAACCTAGGATAAATAATTGTCTAATCTATACCCCGATTAAAAAATTTAAAAAAAAAACAAGAAGGAATGAGACTTACACTAATGGGGGTTTCTCCTAGCACATTCCATTCTAATTTACAACCTAGGAACACGACTTCCAGAAAGACTCTGCTGCCCTCGTACCCAGATATGACAACGGAGAAATGCTGTCTCCTAGTGGCCGTTACCCTTAAGAGCAGCTTTAAACCCATTGCTAAAGGTCCCTATATATTCACCAAACTTGCAGTTCTGTAAATGACACCTGCCCTCCAAAAAAGGCCTGGGGTCGAAAATCGACCAATAAATTCACAACAGGGCAACCTTCCAAGAAGACAAATTCAAGACGTATATTGTACTCATACTTTTTTCTGTTTTTTTTTTTTGACAGAAAGGAAAAGGCGTGGAAAAATGATGAATTTTAGGAATTTTTAACGACATGCAAGCCCCAATTAGAAAAACCTATCAGCTCACAGCAGTCAGAATGGTCATTAGCAAAGACGCTGCAAACAATAAATGCTGAAGGGATTGGGGAGAAATGCGTACCCTCGGCTCTAAGGGGGACGTGGTAGGAGCCACTAATGAAAACACAATGCAGGTGCTTTGAAAAGGGAAACACTGAGCTACCAGTCCATCAATCACACCCACTGCTGGGCCCATCTCCTGAGAAAATGAGAATCAAAAAGTCACAGGCTGGCAATCCTGCACTCCAGCAATATTTACCATAGCCAACACTCGGAAGCAATGAAAATGTCCATCATCAGAGGAATGCACCAAGAAGAAGTGGTCCATGTACACAATGGAATATTACTCCAATAAAAACTATAAATTAAATTTAAAAAACAGACAAAAGTAAGGAGATAGCAGCTTCTGTGGGTTTACCCGGGCACATTCCACTGTAATTTATAAGCGAGGAACACCGCTGGCCGGGAGGTCTGTTTCCCTAGTTACCCGAGTGGGGAACGTAGAAAGGATGCCGCCCTCTGGCCGTTACCTGCAAAAGCAGCTGTAAAGCCTGGGCTAATGGTCACTTGATATGAACAAGTACTGCAGGGCTGTAAGTGAAACGTGCCCTCCAAATGTCTTGAGGGAAGTAATGGCCAAAATTTTCCAAAATGTGACACATACTTGAAGAAAACACTTTGAAGAACTAAGCTGTAATCACAGTTTGAAAACTAAAAAGGACATGGCTTAAAGGTCAATTTCAACGGAATATGACACACATGCAAATTCAAACCACAAAGAGGTATCAGCTCACACCAGTCAGAATCACCATCAGCAAGAACTCTATAAACAGTCAATCCTGAAGGTGTTGTGGAGAAATGCATACCCTCAACTTTAAGAGGGACGTAACCCGGAAAGAGCCACTAATGAGAACAGAATGGAGGGGCCTTTAAAAGGTAAACATTGAGCTCCCATATGATCCAGCAGGCCCATTCCTGGACCTATAACCTAAGAAGACAGAATTGGAAAGACACAGGCAGGCAAATGTGCACTGCACAGTATTACAATAGCCAAGATATGGAAGTAACCAAAAAGTCCACCAACAGATGGGTGGACAAAGAAAAACTGCTACATGTCGAGATGGAATATTAGCTAGCGCAAAAATGAAACAATGCCATTTGCAGCACCATAGATGAGTCTAGAAGTAATCACGCAACTTGTGGTAAATGAGGAAGAGGAAGACACATGTCCTATCATATCACTTATAGGTGTTACCTAAAATTCGATACCAATGAAGATATTTCCAGAGAGAAAGGCAATCACAGATTCATTCAACAAACTTATGGTTCACCAAACGGAAAGGTGTGAGGATTAGATACATTACGACTTTGGGGTTAACAGAGATATACAAACACATGGGAAATATATAATCACCAAAGGCCTACGGAATACCAAGAGAAGACCACTCAACATTGTGTCATAACCTACATGGGAAAAGGATCCGAAGAAGAATAGATATATGTATATGTATGAAAGAACCACATCTTGCACACCTAGAACACACCAAACATTGTAATCAAATTTGCTGTGATAAAAAATAAAAATTAAGTTACCAATACGAACAAGAAGTAATGAGCCATAAACATAAAGGGCTTTTTCCTGGCACATTCCATTCTAATTTACAACCTACTGCACCACTTCCATTAAGGCTCTGTTGCCCTAGTAACCAGATTTGGTAAAGGAGAAATGCTGCCGCCTTGCGGCCGTTTCCCACAAGAGCAGCTTTAAACCCACAGCTGATGGTCACTGAACATTCACAAGGACTCGGGGCTGTAAAGGACACCTGCACTCAAAAATGGTGCTGAGGTCGGGAATGAACAAAAAAATTCGAAACACGCAAATCTTTCAGGAAGATAGTATGAGGAGGTAAGTTTGACTCACTCTCTTTAAAGAAAAGGAAAATGGATAAAAGCTCAACCTCAGGAAGTACTAGACTCATGCAATCTAATCTACAAAAAGGTTTCAACTCTCTCCAGTCGACTGACCGTCAGGAAAAGGTCTACAAACAATAAACGCTGCAGACGTTTTAGAGAACTTTCTACCCTCTACTTGCTGGTGAGATGTGAAAGGGTAACCGACAATAATGAGAATAGAAAGGAGCTGGTGGAAAAGTAAAAATTGTGGTACCATTCAATCCAGCGGGTGGACCACTGGCCCTGTCACCTGAGAAGAACAGAGTCGTGAAGACACAGGCTGCCAAAGCTGCACTGCAGCCTTATTCACAATAGCCAAGACAGTGAAGCTACCAAAATGTCCATCAACAGGAGAATGGATGAAAAGAAGTGGTCCATGTACACGATGGAATATTAGCCATGGAAAACAATGAAACACTGCCCTTTGAGGCACCACAGATGAGCCTGGAGATAATCACAAAACATGAGGTAAGTCGGAAAGCAAAAGACCTATATCCTCTGATATCACTTAGAGGCGTTATCTAATAACTGACACAAATGAACATATTTCCACAGACAAAGACACTCACAGACTTAGAAAACAAACTATGCTCATCTAAAAGGAAAGGTGGGGGGAATGGATCAATGAACATCAGTGTTACTATACAGATACAAATTCATATTATATACATATACCAAAAAGACCGACCAGATAGCAAGGGAGGTCTATGGAACGCTCTGTAATATTTTACATGGGAAGAGGATCCGTACATGCTTAGACATAGATCATGTACAAATGAACCAGATATTGTAAACCTAGGATAAATAATTGTCTAATCTATACCCCGATTAAAAAATTTAAAAAAAAAACAAGAAGGAATGAGACTTACACTAATGGGGGTTTCTCCTAGCACATTCCATTCTAATTTACAACCTAGGAACACGACTTCCAGAAAGACTCTGCTGCCCTCGTACCCAGATATGACAACGGAGAAATGCTGTCTCCTAGTGGCCGTTACCCTTAAGAGCAGCTTTAAACCCATTGCTAAAGGTCCCTATATATTCACCAAACTTGCAGTTCTGTAAATGACACCTGCCCTCCAAAAAAGGCCTGGGGTCGAAAATCGACCAATAAATTCACAACAGGGCAACCTTCCAAGAAGACAAATTCAAGACGTATATTGTACTCATACTTTTTTCTGTTTTTTTTTTTTTGACAGAAAGGAAAAGGCGTGGAAAAATGATGAATTTTAGGAATTTTTAACGACATGCAAGCCCCAATTAGAAAAACCTATCAGCTCACAGCAGTCAGAATGGTCATTAGCAAAGACGCTGCAAACAATAAATGCTGAAGGGATTGGGGAGAAATGCGTACCCTCGGCTCTAAGGGGGACGTGGTAGGAGCCACTAATGAAAACACAATGCAGGTGCTTTGAAAAGGGAAACACTGAGCTACCAGTCCATCAATCACACCCACTGCTGGGCCCATCTCCTGAGAAAATGAGAATCAAAAAGTCACAGGCTGGCAATCCTGCACTCCAGCAATATTTACCATAGCCAACACTCGGAAGCAATGAAAATGTCCATCATCAGAGGAATGCACCAAGAAGAAGTGGTCCATGTACACAATGGAATATTACTCCAATAAAAACTATAAATTAAATTTAAAAAACAGACAAAAGTAAGGAGATAGCAGCTTCTGTGGGTTTACCCGGGCACATTCCACTGTAATTTATAAGCGAGGAACACCGCTGGCCGGGAGGTCTGTTTCCCTAGTTACCCGAGTGGGGAACGTAGAAAGGATGCCGCCCTCTGGCCGTTACCTGCAAAAGCAGCTGTAAAGCCTGGGCTAATGGTCACTTGATATGAACAAGTACTGCAGGGCTGTAAGTGAAACGTGCCCTCCAAATGTCTTGAGGGAAGTAATGGCCAAAATTTTCCAAAATGTGACACATACTTGAAGAAAACACTTTGAAGAACTAAGCTGTAATCACAGTTTGAAAACTAAAAAGGACATGGCTTAAAGGTCAATTTCAACGGAATATGACACACATGCAAATTCAAACCACAAAGAGGTATCAGCTCACACCAGTCAGAATCACCATCAGCAAGAACTCTATAAACAGTCAATCCTGAAGGTGTTGTGGAGAAATGCATACCCTCAACTTTAAGAGGGACGTAACCCGGAAAGAGCCACTAATGAGAACAGAATGGAGGGGCCTTTAAAAGGTAAACATTGAGCTCCCATATGATCCAGCAGGCCCATTCCTGGACCTATAACCTAAGAAGACAGAATTGGAAAGACACAGGCAGGCAAATGTGCACTGCACAGTATTACAATAGCCAAGATATGGAAGTAACCAAAAAGTCCACCAACAGATGGGTGGACAAAGAAAAACTGCTACATGTCGAGATGGAATATTAGCTAGCGCAAAAATGAAACAATGCCATTTGCAGCACCATAGATGAGTCTAGAAGTAATCACGCAACTTGTGGTAAATGAGGAAGAGGAAGACACATGTCCTATCATATCACTTATAGGTGTTACCTAAAATTCGATACCAATGAAGATATTTCCAGAGAGAAAGGCAATCACAGATTCATTCAACAAACTTATGGTTCACCAAACGGAAAGGTGTGAGGATTAGATACATTACGACTTTGGGGTTAACAGAGATATACAAACACATGGGAAATATATAATCACCAAAGGCCTACGGAATACCAAGAGAAGACCACTCAACATTGTGTCATAACCTACATGGGAAAAGGATCCGAAGAAGAATAGATATATGTATATGTATGAAAGAACCACATCTTGCACACCTAGAACACACCAAACATTGTAATCAAATTTGCTGTGATAAAAAATAAAAATTAAGTTACCAATACGAACAAGAAGTAATGAGCCATAAACATAAAGGGCTTTTTCCTGGCACATTCCATTCTAATTTACAACCTACTGCACCACTTCCATTAAGGCTCTGTTGCCCTAGTAACCAGATTTGGTAAAGGAGAAATGCTGCCGCCTTGCGGCCGTTTCCCACAAGAGCAGCTTTAAACCCACAGCTGATGGTCACTGAACATTCACAAGGACTCGGGGCTGTAAAGGACACCTGCACTCAAAAATGGTGCTGAGGTCGGGAATGAACAAAAAAATTCGAAACACGCAAATCTTTCAGGAAGATAGTATGAGGAGGTAAGTTTGACTCACTCTCTTTAAAGAAAAGGAAAATGGATAAAAGCTCAACCTCAGGAAGTACTAGACTCATGCAATCTAATCTACAAAAAGGTTTCAACTCTCTCCAGTCGACTGACCGTCAGGAAAAGGTCTACAAACAATAAACGCTGCAGACGTTTTAGAGAACTTTCTACCCTCTACTTGCTGGTGAGATGTGAAAGGGTAACCGACAATAATGAGAATAGAAAGGAGCTGGTGGAAAAGTAAAAATTGTGGTACCATTCAATCCAGCGGGTGGACCACTGGCCCTGTCACCTGAGAAGAACAGAGTCGTGAAGACACAGGCTGCCAAAGCTGCACTGCAGCCTTATTCACAATAGCCAAGACAGTGAAGCTACCAAAATGTCCATCAACAGGAGAATGGATGAAAAGAAGTGGTCCATGTACACGATGGAATATTAGCCATGGAAAACAATGAAACACTGCCCTTTGAGGCACCACAGATGAGCCTGGAGATAATCACAAAACATGAGGTAAGTCGGAAAGCAAAAGACCTATATCCTCTGATATCACTTAGAGGCGTTATCTAATAACTGACACAAATGAACATATTTCCACAGACAAAGACACTCACAGACTTAGAAAACAAACTATGCTCATCTAAAAGGAAAGGTGGGGGGAATGGATCAATGAACATCAGTGTTACTATACAGATACAAATTCATATTATATACATATACCAAAAAGACCGACCAGATAGCAAGGGAGGTCTATGGAACGCTCTGTAATATTTTACATGGGAAGAGGATCTGTACATGCTTAGACATAGATCATGTACAAATGAACCAGATATTGTAAACCTAGGATAAATAATTGTCTAATCTATACCCCGATTAAAAAATTTAAAAAAAAAACAAGAAGGAATGAGACTTACACTAATGGGGGTTTCTCCTAGCACATTCCATTCTAATTTACAACCTAGGAACACGACTTCCAGAAAGACTCTGCTGCCCTCGTACCCAGATATGACAACGGAGAAATGCTGTCTCCTAGTGGCCGTTACCCTTAAGAGCAGCTTTAAACCCATTGCTAAAGGTCCCTATATATTCACCAAACTTGCAGTTCTGTAAATGACACCTGCCCTCCAAAAAAGGCCTGGGGTCGAAAATCGACCAATAAATTCACAACAGGGCAACCTTCCAAGAAGACAAATTCAAGACGTATATTGTACTCATACTTTTTTCTGTTTTTTTTTTTTTTGACAGAAAGGAAAAGGCGTGGAAAAATGATGAATTTTAGGAATTTTTAACGACATGCAAGCCCCAATTAGAAAAACCTATCAGCTCACAGCAGTCAGAATGGTCATTAGCAAAGACGCTGCAAACAATAAATGCTGAAGGGATTGGGGAGAAATGCGTACCCTCGGCTCTAAGGGGGACGTGGTAGGAGCCACTAATGAAAACACAATGCAGGTGCTTTGAAAAGGGAAACACTGAGCTACCAGTCCATCAATCACACCCACTGCTGGGCCCATCTCCTGAGAAAATGAGAATCAAAAAGTCACAGGCTGGCAATCCTGCACTCCAGCAATATTTACCATAGCCAACACTCGGAAGCAATGAAAATGTCCATCATCAGAGGAATGCACCAAGAAGAAGTGGTCCATGTACACAATGGAATATTACTCCAATAAAAACTATAAATTAAATTTAAAAAACAGACAAAAGTAAGGAGATAGCAGCTTCTGTGGGTTTACCCGGGCACATTCCACTGTAATTTATAAGCGAGGAACACCGCTGGCCGGGAGGTCTGTTTCCCTAGTTACCCGAGTGGGGAACGTAGAAAGGATGCCGCCCTCTGGCCGTTACCTGCAAAAGCAGCTGTAAAGCCTGGGCTAATGGTCACTTGATATGAACAAGTACTGCAGGGCTGTAAGTGAAACGTGCCCTCCAAATGTCTTGAGGGAAGTAATGGCCAAAATTTTCCAAAATGTGACACATACTTGAAGAAAACACTTTGAAGAACTAAGCTGTAATCACAGTTTGAAAACTAAAAAGGACATGGCTTAAAGGTCAATTTCAACGGAATATGACACACATGCAAATTCAAACCACAAAGAGGTATCAGCTCACACCAGTCAGAATCACCATCAGCAAGAACTCTATAAACAGTCAATCCTGAAGGTGTTGTGGAGAAATGCATACCCTCAACTTTAAGAGGGACGTAACCCGGAAAGAGCCACTAATGAGAACAGAATGGAGGGGCCTTTAAAAGGTAAACATTGAGCTCCCATATGATCCAGCAGGCCCATTCCTGGACCTATAACCTAAGAAGACAGAATTGGAAAGACACAGGCAGGCAAATGTGCACTGCACAGTATTACAATAGCCAAGATATGGAAGTAACCAAAAAGTCCACCAACAGATGGGTGGACAAAGAAAAACTGCTACATGTCGAGATGGAATATTAGCTAGCGCAAAAATGAAACAATGCCATTTGCAGCACCATAGATGAGTCTAGAAGTAATCACGCAACTTGTGGTAAATGAGGAAGAGGAAGACACATGTCCTATCATATCACTTATAGGTGTTACCTAAAATTCGATACCAATGAAGATATTTCCAGAGAGAAAGGCAATCACAGATTCATTCAACAAACTTATGGTTCACCAAACGGAAAGGTGTGAGGATTAGATACATTACGACTTTGGGGTTAACAGAGATATACAAACACATGGGAAATATATAATCACCAAAGGCCTACGGAATACCAAGAGAAGACCACTCAACATTGTGTCATAACCTACATGGGAAAAGGATCCGAAGAAGAATAGATATATGTATATGTATGAAAGAACCACATCTTGCACACCTAGAACACACCAAACATTGTAATCAAATTTGCTGTGATAAAAAATAAAAATTAAGTTACCAATACGAACAAGAAGTAATGAGCCATAAACATAAAGGGCTTTTTCCTGGCACATTCCATTCTAATTTACAACCTACTGCACCACTTCCATTAAGGCTCTGTTGCCCTAGTAACCAGATTTGGTAAAGGAGAAATGCTGCCGCCTTGCGGCCGTTTCCCACAAGAGCAGCTTTAAACCCACAGCTGATGGTCACTGAACATTCACAAGGACTCGGGGCTGTAAAGGACACCTGCACTCAAAAATGGTGCTGAGGTCGGGAATGAACAAAAAAATTCGAAACACGCAAATCTTTCAGGAAGATAGTATGAGGAGGTAAGTTTGACTCACTCTCTTTAAAGAAAAGGAAAATGGATAAAAGCTCAACCTCAGGAAGTACTAGACTCATGCAATCTAATCTACAAAAAGGTTTCAACTCTCTCCAGTCGACTGACCGTCAGGAAAAGGTCTACAAACAATAAACGCTGCAGACGTTTTAGAGAACTTTCTACCCTCTACTTGCTGGTGAGATGTGAAAGGGTAACCGACAATAATGAGAATAGAAAGGAGCTGGTGGAAAAGTAAAAATTGTGGTACCATTCAATCCAGCGGGTGGACCACTGGCCCTGTCACCTGAGAAGAACAGAGTCGTGAAGACACAGGCTGCCAAAGCTGCACTGCAGCCTTATTCACAATAGCCAAGACAGTGAAGCTACCAAAATGTCCATCAACAGGAGAATGGATGAAAAGAAGTGGTCCATGTACACCATGGAATATTAGCCATGGAAAACAATGAAACACTGCCCTTTGAGGCACCACAGATGAGCCTGGAGATAATCACAAAACATGAGGTAAGTCGGAAAGCAAAAGACCTATATCCTCTGATATCACTTAGAGGCGTTATCTAATAACTGACACAAATGAACATATTTCCACAGACAAAGACACTCACAGACTTAGAAAACAAACTATGCTCATCTAAAAGGAAAGGTGGGGGGAATGGATCAATGAACATCAGTGTTACTATACAGATACAAATTCATATTATATACATATACCAAAAAGACCGATCAGATAGCAAGGGAGGTCTATGGAACGCTCTGTAATATTTTACATGGGAAGAGGATCTGTACATGCTTAGACATAGATCATGTACAAATGAACCAGATATTGTAAACCTAGGATAAATAATTGTCTAATCTATACCCCGATTAAAAAATTTAAAAAAAAAAAAGAAGGAATGAGACTTACACTAATGGGGGTTTCTCCTAGCACATTCCATTCTAATTTACAACCTAGGAACACGACTTCCAGAAAGACTCTGCTGCCCTAGTACCCAGATATGACAACGGAGAAATGCTGTCTCCTAGTGGCCGTTACCCTTAAGAGCAGCTTTAAACCCATTGCTAAAGATCCCTATATATTCACCAAACTTGCAGTTCTGTAAATGACACCTGCCCTCCAAAAAAGGCCTGGGGTCGAAAATCGACCAATAAATTCACAACAGGGCAACCTTCCAAGAAGACAAATTCAAGACGTATATTGTACTCATACTTTTTTCTGTTGTTTTTTTTTTTTGACAGAAAGGAAAAGGCGTGGAAAAATGATGAATTTTAGGAATTTTTAAAGACATGCAAGCCCCAATTAGAAAAACCTATCAGCTCACAGCAGTCAGAATGGTCATTAGCAAAGACGCTGCAAACAATAAATGCTGAAGGGATTGGGGAGAAATGCGTACCCTCGGCTCTAAGGGGGACGTGGTAGGAGCCACTAATGAAAACACAATGCAGGTGCTTTGAAAAGGGAAACACTGAGCTACCAGTCCATCAATCACACCCACTGCTGGGCCCATCTCCTGAGAAAATGAGAATCAAAAAGTCACAGGCTGGCAATCCTGCACTCCAGCAATATTTACCATAGCCAACACTCGGAAGCAATGAAAATGTCCATCATCAGAGGAATGCACCAAGAAGAAGTGGTCCATGTACACAATGGAATATTACTCCAATAAAAACTATAAATTAAATTTAAAAAACAGACAAAAGTAAGGAGATAGCAGCTTCTGTGGGTTTACCCGGGCACATTCCACTGTAATTTATAAGCGAGGAACACCGCTGGCCGGGAGGTCTGTTTCCCTAGTTACCCGAGTGGGGAACGTAGAAAGGATGCCGCCCTCTGGCCGTTACCTGCAAAAGCAGCTGTAAAGCCTGGGCTAATGGTCACTTGATATGAACAAGTACTGCAGGGCTGTAAGTGAAACGTGCCCTCCAAATGTCTTGAGGGAAGTAATGGCCAAAATTTTCCAAAATGTGACACATACTTGAAGAAAACACTTTGAAGAACTAAGCTGTAATCACAGTTTGAAAACTAAAAAGGACATGGCTTAAAGGTCAATTTCAACGGAATATGACACACATGCAAATTCAAACCACAAAGAGGTATCAGCTCACACCAGTCAGAATCACCATCAGCAAGAACTCTATAAACAGTCAATCCTGAAGGTGTTGTGGAGAAATGCATACCCTCAACTTTAAGAGGGACGTAACCCGGAAAGAGCCACTAATGAGAACAGAATGGAGGGGCCTTTAAAAGGTAAACATTGAGCTCCCATATGATCCAGCAGGCCCATTCCTGGACCTATAACCTAAGAAGACAGAATTGGAAAGACACAGGCAGGCAAATGTGCACTGCACAGTATTACAATAGCCAAGATATGGAAGTAACCAAAAAGTCCACCAACAGATGGGTGGACAAAGAAAAACTGCTACATGTCGAGATGGAATATTAGCTAGCGCAAAAATGAAACAATGCCATTTGCAGCACCATAGATGAGTCTAGAAGTAATCACGCAACTTGTGGTAAATGAGGAAGAGGAAGACACATGTCCTATCATATCACTTATAGGTGTTACCTAAAATTCGATACCAATGAAGATATTTCCAGAGAGAAAGGCAATCACAGATTCATTCAACAAACTTATGGTTCACCAAACGGAAAGGTGTGAGGATTAGATACATTACGACTTTGGGGTTAACAGAGATATACAAACACATGGGAAATATATAATCACCAAAGGCCTACGGAATACCAAGAGAAGACCACTCAACATTGTGTCATAACCTACATGGGAAAAGGATCCGAAGAAGAATAGATATATGTATATGTATGAAAGAACCACATCTTGCACACCTAGAACACACCAAACATTGTAATCAAATTTGCTGTGATAAAAAATAAAAATTAAGTTACCAATACGAACAAGAAGTAATGAGCCATAAACATAAAGGGCTTTTTCCTGGCACATTCCATTCTAATTTACAACCTACTGCACCACTTCCATTAAGGCTCTGTTGCCCTAGTAACCAGATTTGGTAAAGGAGAAATGCTGCCGCCTTGCGGCCGTTTCCCACAAGAGCAGCTTTAAACCCACAGCTGATGGTCACTGAACATTCACAAGGACTCGGGGCTGTAAAGGACACCTGCACTCAAAAATGGTGCTGAGGTCGGGAATGAACAAAAAAATTCGAAACACGCAAATCTTTCAGGAAGATAGTATGAGGAGGTAAGTTTGACTCACTCTCTTTAAAGAAAAGGAAAATGGATAAAAGCTCAACCTCAGGAAGTACTAGACTCATGCAATCTAATCTACAAAAAGGTTTCAACTCTCTCCAGTCGACTGACCGTCAGGAAAAGGTCTACAAACAATAAACGCTGCAGACGTTTTAGAGAACTTTCTACCCTCTACTTGCTGGTGAGATGTGAAAGGGTAACCGACAATAATGAGAATAGAAAGGAGCTGGTGGAAAAGTAAAAATTGTGGTACCATTCAATCCAGCGGGTGGACCACTGGCCCTGTCACCTGAGAAGAACAGAGTCGTGAAGACACAGGCTGCCAAAGCTGCACTGCAGCCTTATTCACAATAGCCAAGACAGTGAAGCTACCAAAATGTCCATCAACAGGAGAATGGATGAAAAGAAGTGGTCCATGTACACCATGGAATATTAGCCATGGAAAACAATGAAACACTGCCCTTTGAGGCACCACAGATGAGCCTGGAGATAATCACAAAACATGAGGTAAGTCGGAAAGCAAAAGACCTATATCCTCTGATATCACTTAGAGGCGTTATCTAATAACTGACACAAATGAACATATTTCCACAGACAAAGACACTCACAGACTTAGAAAACAAACTATTTTCATCTAAAAGGAAAGGTGGGGGGAATGGATCAATGAACATCAGTGTTACTATACAGATACAAATTCATATTATATACATATACCAAAAAGACCGATCAGATAGCAAGGGAGGTCTATGGAACGCTCTGTAATATTTTACATGGGAAGAGGATCTGTACATGCTTAGACATAGATCATGTACAAATGAACCAGATATTGTAAACCTAGGATAAATAATTGTCTAATCTATACCCCGATTAAAAAATTTAAAAAAAAAAAAGAAGGAATGAGACTTACACTAATGGGGGTTTCTCCTAGCACATTCCATTCTAATTTACAACCTAGGAACACGACTTCCAGAAAGACTCTGCTGCCCTAGTACCCAGATATGACAACGGAGAAATGCTGTCTCCTAGTGGCCGTTACCCTTAAGAGCAGCTTTAAACCCATTGCTAAAGATCCCTATATATTCACCAAACTTGCAGTTCTGTAAATGACACCTGCCCTCCAAAAAAGGCCTGGGGTCGAAAATCGACCAATAAATTCACAACAGGGCAACCTTCCAAGAAGACAAATTCAAGACGTATATTGTACTCATACTTTTTTCTGTTGTTTTTTTTTTTTGACAGAAAGGAAAAGGCGTGGAAAAATGATGAATTTTAGGAATTTTTAAAGACATGCAAGCCCCAATTAGAAAAACCTATCAGCTCACAGCAGTCAGAATGGTCATTAGCAAAGACGCTGCAAACAATAAATGCTGAAGGGATTGGGGAGAAATGCGTACCCTCGGCTCTAAGGGGGACGTGGTAGGAGCCACTAATGAAAACACAATGCAGGTGCTTTGAAAAGGGAAACACTGAGCTACCAGTCCATCAATCACACCCACTGCTGGGCCCATCTCCTGAGAAAATGAGAATCAAAAAGTCACAGGCTGGCAATCCTGCACTCCAGCAATATTTACCATAGCCAACACTCGGAAGCAATGAAAATGTCCATCATCAGAGGAATGCACCAAGAAGAAGTGGTCCATGTACACAATGGAATATTACTCCAATAAAAACTATAAATTAAATTTAAAAAACAAACAAAAGTAAGGAGATAGCAGCTTCTGTGGGTTTACCCGGGCACATTCCACTGTAATTTATAAGCGAGGAACACCGCTGGCCGGGAGGTCTGTTTCCCTAGTTACCCGAGTGGGGAACGTAGAAAGGATGCCGCCCTCTGGCCGTTACCTGCAAAAGCAGCTGTAAAGCCTGGGCTAATGGTCACTTGATATGAACAAGTACTGCAGGGCTGTAAGTGAAACGTGCCCTCCAAATGTCTTGAGGGAAGTAATGGCCAAAATTTTCCAAAATGTGACACATACTTGAAGAAAACACTTTGAAGAACTAAGCTGTAATCACAGTTTGAAAACTAAAAAGGACATGGCTTAAAGGTCAATTTCAACGGAATATGACACACATGCAAATTCAAACCACAAAGAGGTATCAGCTCACACCAGTCAGAATCACCATCAGCAAGAACTCTATAAACAGTCAATCCTGAAGGTGTTGTGGAGAAATGCATACCCTCAACTTTAAGAGGGACGTAACCCGGAAAGAGCCACTAATGAGAACAGAATGGAGGGGCCTTTAAAAGGTAAACATTGAGCTCCCATATGATCCAGCAGGCCCATTCCTGGACCTATAACCTAAGAAGACAGAATTGGAAAGACACAGGCAGGCAAATGTGCACTGCACAGTATTACAATAGCCAAGATATGGAAGTAACCAAAAAGTCCACCAACAGATGGGTGGACAAAGAAAAACTGCTACATGTCGAGATGGAATATTAGCTAGCGCAAAAATGAAACAATGCCATTTGCAGCACCATAGATGAGTCTAGAAGTAATCACGCAACTTGTGGTAAATGAGGAAGAGAAAGACACATGTCCTATCATATCACTTATAGGTGTTACCTAAAATTCGATACCAATGAAGATATTTCCAGAGAGAAAGGCAATCACAGATTCATTCAACAAACTTATGGTTCACCAAACGGAAAGGTGTGAGGATTAGATACATTACGACTTTGGGGTTAACAGAGATATACAAACACATGGGAAATATATAATCACCAAAGGCCTACGGAATACCAAGAGAAGACCACTCAACATTGTGTCATAACCTACATGGGAAAAGGATCCGAAGAAGAATAGATATATGTATATGTATGAAAGAACCACATCTTGCACACCTAGAACACACCAAACATTGTAATCAAATTTGCTGTGATAAAAAATAAAAATTAAGTTACCAATACGAACAAGAAGTAATGAGCCATAAACATAAAGGGCTTTTTCCTGGCACATTCCATTCTAATTTACAACCTACTGCACCACTTCCATTAAGGCTCTGTTGCCCTAGTAACCAGATTTGGTAACGGAGAAATGCTGCCGCCTTGCGGCCGTTTCCCACAAGAGCGGCTTTAAACCCACAGCTGATGGTCACTGAACATTCACAAGGACTCGGGGCTGTAAAGGACACCTGCACTCAAAAATGGTGCTGAGGTCGGGAATGAACAAAAAAATTCGAAACACGCAAATCTTTCAGGAAGATAGTATGAGGAGGTAAGTTTGACTCACTCTCTTTAAAGAAAAGGAAAATGGATAAAAGCTCAACCTCAGGAAGTACTAGACTCATGCAATCTAATCTACAAAAAGGTTTCAACTCTCTCCAGTCGACTGACCGTCAGGAAAAGGTCTACAAACAATAAACGCTGCAGACGTTTTAGAGAACTTTCTACCCTCTACTTGCTGGTGAGATGTGAAAGGGTAACCGACAATAATGAGAATAGAAAGGAGCTGGTGGAAAAGTAAAAATTGTGGTACCATTCAATCCAGCGGGTGGACCACTGGCCCTGTCACCTGAGAAGAACAGAGTCGTGAAGACACAGGCTGCCAAAGCTGCACTGCAGCCTTATTCACAATAGCCAAGACAGTGAAGCTACCAAAATGTCCATCAACAGGAGAATGGATGAAAAGAAGTGGTCCATGTACACGATGGAATATTAGCCATGGAAAACAATGAAACACTGCCCTTTGAGGCACCACAGATGAGCCTGGAGATAATCACAAAACATGAGGTAAGTCGGAAAGCAAAAGACCTATATCCTCTGATATCACTTAGAGGCGTTATCTAATAACTGACACAAATGAACATATTTCCACAGACAAAGACACTCACAGACTTAGAAAACAAACTATGCTCATCTAAAAGGAAAGGTGGGGGGAATGGATCAATGAACATCAGTGTTACTATACAGATACAAATTCATATTATATACATATACCAAAAAGACCGACCAGATAGCAAGGGAGGTCTATGGAACGCTCTGTAATATTTTACATGGGAAGAGGATCTGTACATGCTTAGACATAGATCATGTACAAATGAACCAGATATTGTAAACCTAGGATAAATAATTGTCTAATCTATACCCCGATTACAAAATTTAAAAAAAAACAAGAAGGAATGAGACTTACACTAATGGGGGTTTCTCCTAGCACATTCCATTCTAATTTACAACCTAGGAACACGACTTCCAGAAAGACTCTGCTGCCCTCGTACCCAGATATGACAACGGAGAAATGCTGTCTCCTAGTGGCCGTTACCCTTAAGAGCAGCTTTAAACCCATTGCTAAAGATCCCTATATATTCACCAAACTTGCAGTTCTGTAAATGACACCTGCCCTCCAAAAAAGGCCTGGGGTCGAAAATCGACCAATAAATTCACAACAGGGCAACCTTCCAAGAAGACAAATTCAAGACGTATAATGTACTCATACTTTTTTCTGTTGTTTTTTTTTTTGACAGAAAGGAAAAGGCGTGGAAAAATGATGAATTTTAGGAATTTTTAAAGACATGCAAGCCCCAATTAGAAAAACCTATCAGCTCACAGCAGTCAGAATGGTCATTAGCAAAGACGCTGCAAACAATAAATGCTGAAGGGATTGGGGAGAAATGCGTACCCTCGGCTCTAAGGGGGACGTGGTAGGAGCCACTAATGAAAACACAATGCAGGTGCTTTGAAAAGGGAAACACTGAGCTACCAGTCCATCAATCACACCCACTGCTGGGCCCATCTCCTGAGAAAATGAGAATCAAAAAGTCACAGGCTGGCAATCCTGCACTCCAGCAATATTTACCATAGCCAACACTCGGAAGCAATGAAAATGTCCATCATCAGAGGAATGCACCAAGAAGAAGTGGTCCATGTACACAATGGAATATTACTCCAATAAAAACTATAAATTAAATTTAAAAAACAGACAAAAGTAAGGAGATAGCAGCTTCTGTGGGTTTACCCGGGCACATTCCACTGTAATTTATAAGCGAGGAACACCGCTGGCCGGGAGGTCTGTTTCCCTAGTTACCCGAGTGGGGAACGTAGAAAGGATGCCGCCCTCTGGCCGTTACCTGCAAAAGCAGCTGTAAAGCCTGGGCTAATGGTCACTTGATATGAACAAGTACTGCAGGGCTGTAAGTGAAACGTGCCCTCCAAATGTCTTGAGGGAAGTAATGGCCAAAATTTTCCAAAATGTGACACATACTTGAAGAAAACACTTTGAAGAACTAAGCTGTAATCACAGTTTGAAAACTAAAAAGGACATGGCTTAAAGGTCAATTTCAACGGAATATGACACACATGCAAATTCAAACCACAAAGAGGTATCAGCTCACACCAGTCAGAATCACCATCAGCAAGAACTCTATAAACAGTCAATCCTGAAGGTGTTGTGGAGAAATGCATACCCTCAACTTTAAGAGGGACGTAACCCGGAAAGAGCCACTAATGAGAACAGAATGGAGGGGCCTTTAAAAGGTAAACATTGAGCTCCCATATGATCCAGCAGGCCCATTCCTGGACCTATAACCTAAGAAGACAGAATTGGAAAGACACAGGCAGGCAAATGTGCACTGCACAGTATTACAATAGCCAAGATATGGAAGTAACCAAAAAGTCCACCAACAGATGGGTGGACAAAGAAAAACTGCTACATGTCGAGATGGAATATTAGCTAGCGCAAAAATGAAACAATGCCATTTGCAGCACCATAGATGAGTCTAGAAGTAATCACGCAACTTGTGGTAAATGAGGAAGAGAAAGACACATGTCCTATCATATCACTTATAGGTGTTACCTAAAATTCGATACCAATGAAGATATTTCCAGAGAGAAAGGCAATCACAGATTCATTCAACAAACTTATGGTTCACCAAACGGAAAGGTGTGAGGATTAGATACATTACGACTTTGGGGTTAACAGAGATATACAAACACATGGGAAATATATAATCACCAAAGGCCTACGGAATACCAAGAGAAGACCACTCAACATTGTGTCATAACCTACATGGGAAAAGGATCCGAAGAAGAATAGATATATGTATATGTATGAAAGAACCACATCTTGCACACCTAGAACACACCAAACATTGTAATCAAATTTGCTGTGATAAAAAATAAAAATTAAGTTACCAATACGAACAAGAAGTAATGAGCCATAAACATAAAGGGCTTTTTCCTGGCACATTCCATTCTAATTTACAACCTACTGCACCACTTCCATTAAGGCTCTGTTGCCCTAGTAACCAGATTTGGTAAAGGAGAAATGCTGCCGCCTTGCGGCCGTTTCCCACAAGAGCGGCTTTAAACCCACAGCTGATGGTCACTGAACATTCACAAGGACTCGGGGCTGTAAAGGACACCTGCACTCAAAAATGGTGCTGAGGTCGGGAATGAACAAAAAAATTCGAAACACGCAAATCTTTCAGGAAGATAGTATGAGGAGGTAAGTTTGACTCACTCTCTTTAAAGAAAAGGAAAATGGATAAAAGCTCAACCTCAGGAAGTACTAGACTCATGCAATCTAATCTACAAAAAGGTTTCAACTCTCTCCAGTCGACTGACCGTCAGGAAAAGGTCTACAAACAATAAACGCTGCAGACGTTTTAGAGAACTTTCTACCCTCTACTTGCTGGTGAGATGTGAAAGGGTAACCGACAATAATGAGAATAGAAAGGAGCTGGTGGAAAAGTAAAAATTGTGGTACCATTCAATCCAGCGGGTGGACCACTGGCCCTGTCACCTGAGAAGAACAGAGTCGTGAAGACACAGGCTGCCAAAGCTGCACTGCAGCCTTATTCACAATAGCCAAGACAGTGAAGCTACCAAAATGTCCATCAACAGGAGAATGGATGAAAAGAAGTGGTCCATGTACACGATGGAATATTAGCCATGGAAAACAATGAAACACTGCCCTTTGAGGCACCACAGATGAGCCTGGAGATAATCACAAAACATGAGGTAAGTCGGAAAGCAAAAGACCTATATCCTCTGATATCACTTAGAGGCGTTATCTAATAACTGACACAAATGAACATATTTCCACAGACAAAGACACTCACAGACTTAGAAAACAAACTATGCTCATCTAAAAGGAAAGGTGGGGGGAATGGATCAATGAACATCAGTGTTACTATACAGATACAAATTCATATTATATACATATACCAAAAAGACCGACCAGATAGCAAGGGAGGTCTATGGAACGCTCTGTAATATTTTACATGGGAAGAGGATCTGTACATGCTTAGACATAGATCATGTACAAATGAACCAGATATTGTAAACCTAGGATAAATAATTGTCTAATCTATACCCCGATTACAAAATTTAAAAAAAAACAAGAAGGAATGAGACTTACACTAATGGGGGTTTCTCCTAGCACATTCCATTCTAATTTACAACCTAGGAACACGACTTCCAGAAAGACTCTGCTGCCCTCGTACCCAGATATGACAACGGAGAAATGCTGTCTCCTAGTGGCCGTTACCCTTAAGAGCAGCTTTAAACCCATTGCTAAAGGTCCCTATATATTCACCAAACTTGCAGTTCTGTAAATGACACCTGCCCTCCAAAAAAGGCCTGGGGTCGAAAATCGACCAATAAATTCACAACAGGGCAACCTTCCAAGAAGACAAATTCAAGACGTATATTGTACTCATACTTTTTTCTGTTTTTTTTTTTTTTGACAGAAAGGAAAAGGCGTGGAAAAATGATGAATTTTAGGAATTTTTAAAGACATGCAAGCCCCAATTAGAAAAACCTATCAGCTCACAGCAGTCAGAATGGTCATTAGCAAAGACGCTGCAAACAATAAATGCTGAAGGGATTGGGGAGAAATGCGTACCCTCGGCTCTAAGGGGGACGTGGTAGGAGCCACTAATGAAAACACAATGCAGGTGCTTTGAAAAGGGAAACACTGAGCTACCAGTCCATCAATCACACCCACTGCTGGGCCCATCTCCTGAGAAAATGAGAATCAAAAAGTCACAGGCTGGCAATCCTGCACTCCAGCAATATTTACCATAGCCAACACTCGGAAGCAATGAAAATGTCCATCATCAGAGGAATGCACCAAGAAGAAGTGGTCCATGTACACAATGGAATATTACTCCAATAAAAACTATAAATTAAATTTAAAAAACAAACAAAAGTAAGGAGATAGCAGCTTCTGTGGGTTTACCCGGGCACATTCCACTGTAATTTATAAGCGAGGAACACCGCTGGCCGGGAGGTCTGTTTCCCTAGTTACCCGAGTGGGGAACGTAGAAAGGATGCCGCCCTCTGGCCGTTACCTGCAAAAGCAGCTGTAAAGCCTGGGCTAATGGTCACTTGATATGAACAAGTACTGCAGGGCTGTAAGTGAAACGTGCCCTCCAAATGTCTTGAGGGAAGTAATGGCCAAAATTTTCCAAAATGTGACACATACTTGAAGAAAACACTTTGAAGAACTAAGCTGTAATCACAGTTTGAAAACTAAAAAGGACATGGCTTAAAGGTCAATTTCAACGGAATATGACACACATGCAAATTCAAACCACAAAGAGGTATCAGCTCACACCAGTCAGAATCACCATCAGCAAGAACTCTATAAACAGTCAATCCTGAAGGTGTTGTGGAGAAATGCATACCCTCAACTTTAAGAGGGACGTAACCCGGAAAGAGCCACTAATGAGAACAGAATGGAGGGGCCTTTAAAAGGTAAACATTGAGCTCCCATATGATCCAGCAGGCCCATTCCTGGACCTATAACCTAAGAAGACAGAATTGGAAAGACACAGGCAGGCAAATGTGCACTGCACAGTATTACAATAGCCAAGATATGGAAGTAACCAAAAAGTCCACCAACAGATGGGTGGACAAAGAAAAACTGCTACATGTCGAGATGGAATATTAGCTAGCGCAAAAATGAAACAATGCCATTTGCAGCACCATAGATGAGTCTAGAAGTAATCACGCAACTTGTGGTAAATGAGGAAGAGAAAGACACATGTCCTATCATATCACTTATAGGTGTTACCTAAAATTCGATACCAATGAAGATATTTCCAGAGAGAAAGGCAATCACAGATTCATTCAACAAACTTATGGTTCACCAAACGGAAAGGTGTGAGGATTAGATACATTACGACTTTGGGGTTAACAGAGATATACAAACACATGGGAAATATATAATCACCAAAGGCCTACGGAATACCAAGAGAAGACCACTCAACATTGTGTCATAACCTACATGGGAAAAGGATCCGAAGAAGAATAGATATATGTATATGTATGAAAGAACCACATCTTGCACACCTAGAACACACCAAACATTGTAATCAAATTTGCTGTGATAAAAAATAAAAATTAAGTTACCAATACGAACAAGAAGTAATGAGCCATAAACATAAAGGGCTTTTTCCTGGCACATTCCATTCTAATTTACAACCTACTGCACCACTTCCATTAAGGCTCTGTTGCCCTAGTAACCAGATTTGGTAACGGAGAAATGCTGCCGCCTTGCGGCCGTTTCCCACAAGAGCGGCTTTAAACCCACAGCTGATGGTCACTGAACATTCACAAGGACTCGGGGCTGTAAAGGACACCTGCACTCAAAAATGGTGCTGAGGTCGGGAATGAACAAAAAAATTCGAAACACGCAAATCTTTCAGGAAGATAGTATGAGGAGGTAAGTTTGACTCACTCTCTTTAAAGAAAAGGAAAATGGATAAAAGCTCAACCTCAGGAAGTACTAGACTCATGCAATCTAATCTACAAAAAGGTTTCAACTCTCTCCAGTCGACTGACCGTCAGGAAAAGGTCTACAAACAATAAACGCTGCAGACGTTTTAGAGAACTTTCTACCCTCTACTTGCTGGTGAGATGTGAAAGGGTAACCGACAATAATGAGAATAGAAAGGAGCTGGTGGAAAAGTAAAAATTGTGGTACCATTCAATCCAGCGGGTGGACCACTGGCCCTGTCACCTGAGAAGAACAGAGTCGTGAAGACACAGGCTGCCAAAGCTGCACTGCAGCCTTATTCACAATAGCCAAGACAGTGAAGCTACCAAAATGTCCATCAACAGGAGAATGGATGAAAAGAAGTGGTCCATGTACACGATGGAATATTAGCCATGGAAAACAATGAAACACTGCGCTTTGAGGCACCACAGATGAGCCTGGAGATAATCACAAAACATGAGGTAAGTCGGAAAGCAAAAGACCTATATCCTCTGATATCACTTAGAGGCGTTATCTAATAACTGACACAAATGAACATATTTCCACAGACAAAGACACTCACAGACTTAGAAAACAAACTATGCTCATCTAAAAGGAAAGGTGGGGGGAATGGATCAATGAACATCAGTGTTACTATACAGATACAAATTCATATTATATACATATACCAAAAAGACCGACCAGATAGCAAGGGAGGTCTATGGAACGCTCTGTAATATTTTACATGGGAAGAGGATCCGTACATGCTTAGACATAGATCATGTACAAATGAACCAGATATTGTAAACCTAGGATAAATAATTGTCTAATCTATACCCCGATTACAAAATTTAAAAAAAAACAAGAAGGAATGAGACTTACACTAATGGGGGTTTCTCCTAGCACATTCCATTCTAATTTACAACCTAGGAACACGACTTCCAGAAAGACTCTGCTGCCCTCGTACCCAGATATGACAACGGAGAAATGCTGTCTCCTAGTGGCCGTTACCCTTAAGAGCAGCTTTAAACCCATTGCTAAAGGTCCCTATATATTCACCAAACTTGCAGTTCTGTAAATGACACCTGCCCTCCAAAAAAGGCCTGGGGTCGAAAATCGACCAATAAATTCACAACAGGGCAACCTTCCAAGAAGACAAATTCAAGACGTATATTGTACTCATACTTTTTTCTGTTTTTTTTTTTTTTGACAGAAAGGAAAAGGCGTGGAAAAATGATGAATTTTAGGAATTTTTAAAGACATGCAAGCCCCAATTAGAAAAACCTATCAGCTCACAGCAGTCAGAATGGTCATTAGCAAAGACGCTGCAAACAATAAATGCTGAAGGGATTGGGGAGAAATGCGTACCCTCGGCTCTAAGGGGGACGTGGTAGGAGCCACTAATGAAAACACAATGCAGGTGCTTTGAAAAGGGAAACACTGAGCTACCAGTCCATCAATCACACCCACTGCTGGGCCCATCTCCTGAGAAAATGAGAATCAAAAAGTCACAGGCTGGCAATCCTGCACTCCAGCAATATTTACCATAGCCAACACTCGGAAGCAATGAAAATGTCCATCATCAGAGGAATGCACCAAGAAGAAGTGGTCCATGTACACAATGGAATATTACTCCAATAAAAACTATAAATTAAATTTAAAAAACAGACAAAAGTAAGGAGATAGCAGCTTCTGTGGGTTTACCCGGGCACATTCCACTGTAATTTATAAGCGAGGAACACCGCTGGCCGGGAGGTCTGTTTCCCTAGTTACCCGAGTGGGGAACGTAGAAAGGATGCCGCCCTCTGGCCGTTACCTGCAAAAGCAGCTGTAAAGCCTGGGCTAATGGTCACTTGATATGAACAAGTACTGCAGGGCTGTAAGTGAAACGTGCCCTCCAAATGTCTTGAGGGAAGTAATGGCCAAAATTTTCCAAAATGTGACACATACCTGAAGAAAACACTTTGAAGAACTAAGCTGTAATCACAGTTTGAAAACTAAAAAGGACATGGCTTAAAGGTCAATTTCAACGGAATATGACACACATGCAAATTCAAACCACAAAGAGGTATCAGCTCACACCAGTCAGAATCACCATCAGCAAGAACTCTATAAACAGTCAATCCTGAAGGTGTTGTGGAGAAATGCATACCCTCAACTTTAAGAGGGACGTAACCCGGAAAGAGCCACTAATGAGAACAGAATGGAGGGGCCTTTAAAAGGTAAACATTGAGCTCCCATATGATCCAGCAGGCCCATTCCTGGACCTATAACCTAAGAAGACAGAATTGGAAAGACACAGGCAGGCAAATGTGCACTGCACAGTATTACAATAGCCAAGATATGGAAGTAACCAAAAAGTCCACCAACAGATGGGTGGACAAAGAAAAACTGCTACATGTCGAGATGGAATATTAGCTAGCGCAAAAATGAAACAATGCCATTTGCAGCACCATAGATGAGTCTAGAAGTAATCACGCAACTTGTGGTAAATGAGGAAGAGAAAGACACATGTCCTATCATATCACTTATAGGTGTTACCTAAAATTCGATACCAATGAAGATATTTCCAGAGAGAAAGGCAATCACAGATTCATTCAACAAACTTATGGTTCACCAAACGGAAAGGTGTGAGGATTAGATACATTACGACTTTGGGGTTAACAGAGATATACAAACACATGGGAAATATATAATCACCAAAGGCCTACGGAATACCAAGAGAAGACCACTCAACATTGTGTCATAACCTACATGGGAAAAGGATCCGAAGAAGAATAGATATATGTATATGTATGAAAGAACCACATCTTGCACACCTAGAACACACCAAACATTGTAATCAAATTTGCTGTGATAAAAAATAAAAATTAAGTTACCAATACGAACAAGAAGTAATGAGCCATAAACATAAAGGGCTTTTTCCTGGCACATTCCATTCTAATTTACAACCTACTGCACCACTTCCATTAAGGCTCTGTTGCCCTAGTAACCAGATTTGGTAACGGAGAAATGCTGCCGCCTTGCGGCCGTTTCCCACAAGAGCGGCTTTAAACCCACAGCTGATGGTCAGTGAACATTCACAAGGACTCGGGGCTGTAAAGGACACCTGCACTCAAAAATGGTGCTGAGGTCGGGAATGAACAAAAAAATTCGAAACACGCAAATCTTTCAGGAAGATAGTATGAGGAGGTAAGTTTGACTCACTCTCTTTAAAGAAAAGGAAAATGGATAAAAGCTCAACCTCAGGAAGTACTAGACTCATGCAATCTAATCTACAAAAAGGTTTCAACTCTCTCCAGTCGACTGACCGTCAGGAAAAGGTCTACAAACAATAAACGCTGCAGACGTTTTAGAGAACTTTCTACCCTCTACTTGCTGGTGAGATGTGAAAGGGTAACCGACAATAATGAGAATAGAAAGGAGCTGGTGGAAAAGTAAAAATTGTGGTACCATTCAATCCAGCGGGTGGACCACTGGCCCTGTCACCTGAGAAGAACAGAGTCGTGAAGACACAGGCTGCCAAAGCTGCACTGCAGCCTTATTCACAATAGCCAAGACAGTGAAGCTACCAAAATGTCCATCAACAGGAGAATGGATGAAAAGAAGTGGTCCATGTACACGATGGAATATTAGCCATGGAAAACAATGAAACACTGCCCTTTGAGGCACCACAGATGAGCCTGGAGATAATCACAAAACATGAGGTAAGTCGGAAAGCAAAAGACCTATATCCTCTGATATCACTTAGAGGCGTTATCTAATAACTGACACAAATGAACATATTTCCACAGACAAAGACACTCACAGACTTAGAAAACAAACTATGCTCATCTAAAAGGAAAGGTGGGGGGAATGGATCAATGAACATCAGTGTTACTATACAGATACAAATTCATATTATATACATATACCAAAAAGACCGACCAGATAGCAAGGGAGGTCTATGGAACGCTCTGTAATATTTTACATGGGAAGAGGATCTGTACATGCTTAGACATAGATCATGTACAAATGAACCAGATATTGTAAACCTAGGATAAATAATTGTCTAATCTATACCCCGATTACAAAATTTAAAAAAAAACAAGAAGGAATGAGACTTACACTAATGGGGGTTTCTCCTAGCACATTCCATTCTAATTTACAACCTAGGAACACGACTTCCAGAAAGACTCTGCTGCCCTCGTACCCAGATATGACAACGGAGAAATGCTGTCTCCTAGTGGCCGTTACCCTTAAGAGCAGCTTTAAACCCATTGCTAAAGGTCCCTATATATTCACCAAACTTGCAGTTCTGTAAATGACACCTGCCCTCCAAAAAAGGCCTGGGGTCGAAAATCGACCAATAAATTCACAACAGGGCAACCTTCCAAGAAGACAAATTCAAGACGTATATTGTACTCATACTTTTTTCTGTTTTTTTTTTTTTTGACAGAAAGGAAAAGGCGTGGAAAAATGATGAATTTTAGGAATTTTTAAAGACATGCAAGCCCCAATTAGAAAAACCTATCAGCTCACAGCAGTCAGAATGGTCATTAGCAAAGACGCTGCAAACAATAAATGCTGAAGGGATTGGGGAGAAATGCGTACCCTCGGCTCTAAGGGGGACGTGGTAGGAGCCACTAATGAAAACACAATGCAGGTGCTTTGAAAAGGGAAACACTGAGCTACCAGTCCATCAATCACACCCACTGCTGGGCCCATCTCCTGAGAAAATGAGAATCAAAAAGTCACAGGCTGGCAATCCTGCACTCCAGCAATATTTACCATAGCCAACACTCGGAAGCAATGAAAATGTCCATCATCAGAGGAATGCACCAAGAAGAAGTGGTCCATGTACACAATGGAATATTACTCCAATAAAAACTATAAATTAAATTTAAAAAACAGACAAAAGTAAGGAGATAGCAGCTTCTGTGGGTTTACCCGGGCACATTCCACTGTAATTTATAAGCGAGGAACACCGCTGGCCGGGAGGTCTGTTTCCCTAGTTACCCGAGTGGGGAACGTAGAAAGGATGCCGCCCTCTGGCCGTTACCTGCAAAAGCAGCTGTAAAGCCTGGGCTAATGGTCACTTGATATGAACAAGTACTGCAGGGCTGTAAGTGAAACGTGCCCTCCAAATGTCTTGAGGGAAGTAATGGCCAAAATTTTCCAAAATGTGACACATACTTGAAGAAAACACTTTGAAGAACTAAGCTGTAATCACAGTTTGAAAACTAAAAAGGACATGGCTTAAAGGTCAATTTCAACGGAATATGACACACATGCAAATTCAAACCACAAAGAGGTATCAGCTCACACCAGTCAGAATCACCATCAGCAAGAACTCTATAAACAGTCAATCCTGAAGGTGTTGTGGAGAAATGCATACCCTCAACTTTAAGAGGGACGTAACCCGGAAAGAGCCACTAATGAGAACAGAATGGAGGGGCCTTTAAAAGGTAAACATTGAGCTCCCATATGATCCAGCAGGCCCATTCCTGGACCTATAACCTAAGAAGACAGAATTGGAAAGACACAGGCAGGCAAATGTGCACTGCACAGTATTACAATAGCCAAGATATGGAAGTAACCAAAAAGTCCACCAACAGATGGGTGGACAAAGAAAAACTGCTACATGTCGAGATGGAATATTAGCTAGCGCAAAAATGAAACAATGCCATTTGCAGCACCATAGATGAGTCTAGAAGTAATCACGCAACTTGTGGTAAATGAGGAAGAGGAAGACACATGTCCTATCATATCACTTATAGGTGTTACCTAAAATTCGATACCAATGAAGATATTTCCAGAGAGAAAGGCAATCACAGATTCATTCAACAAACTTATGGTTCACCAAACGGAAAGGTGTGAGGATTAGATACATTACGACTTTGGGGTTAACAGAGATATACAAACACATGGGAAATATATAATCACCAAAGGCCTACGGAATACCAAGAGAAGACCACTCAACATTGTGTCATAACCTACATGGGAAAAGGATCCGAAGAAGAATAGATATATGTATATGTATGAAAGAACCACATCTTGCACACCTAGAACACACCAAACATTGTAATCAAATTTGCTGTGATAAAAAATAAAAATTAAGTTACCAATACGAACAAGAAGTAATGAGCCATAAACATAAAGGGCTTTTTCCTGGCACATTCCATTCTAATTTACAACCTACTGCACCACTTCCATTAAGGCTCTGTTGCCCTAGTAACCAGATTTGGTAAAGGAGAAATGCTGCCGCCTTGCGGCCGTTTCCCACAAGAGCGGCTTTAAACCCACAGCTGATGGTCACTGAACATTCACAAGGACTCGGGGCTGTAAAGGACACCTGCACTCAAAAATGGTGCTGAGGTCGGGAATGAACAAAAAAATTCGAAACACGCAAATCTTTCAGGAAGATAGTATGAGGAGGTAAGTTTGACTCACTCTCTTTAAAGAAAAGGAAAATGGATAAAAGCTCAACCTCAGGAAGTACTAGACTCATGCAATCTAATCTACAAAAAGGTTTCAACTCTCTCCAGTCGACTGACCGTCAGGAAAAGGTCTACAAACAATAAACGCTGCAGACGTTTTAGAGAACTTTCTACCCTCTACTTGCTGGTGAGATGTGAAAGGGTAACCGACAATAATGAGAATAGAAAGGAGCTGGTGGAAAAGTAAAAATTGTGGTACCATTCAATCCAGCGGGTGGACCACTGGCCCTGTCACCTGAGAAGAACAGAGTCGTGAAGACACAGGCTGCCAAAGCTGCACTGCAGCCTTATTCACAATAGCCAAGACAGTGAAGCTACCAAAATGTCCATCAACAGGAGAATGGATGAAAAGAAGTGGTCCATGTACACCATGGAATATTAGCCATGGAAAACAATGAAACACTGCCCTTTGAGGCACCACAGATGAGCCTGGAGATAATCACAAAACATGAGGTAAGTCGGAAAGCAAAAGACCTATATCCTCTGATATCACTTAGAGGCGTTATCTAATAACTGACACAAATGAACATATTTCCACAGACAAAGACACTCACAGACTTAGAAAACAAACTATGCTCATCTAAAAGGAAAGGTGGGGGGAATGGATCAATGAACATCAGTGTTACTATACAGATACAAATTCATATTATATACATATACCAAAAAGACCGACCAGATAGCAAGGGAGGTCTATGGAACGCTCTGTAATATTTTACATGGGAAGAGGATCTGTACATGCTTAGACATAGATCATGTACAAATGAACCAGATATTGTAAACCTAGGATAAATAATTGTCTAATCTATACCCCGATTACAAAATTTAAAAAAAAACAAGAAGGAATGAGACTTACACTAATGGGGGTTTCTCCTAGCACATTCCATTCTAATTTACAACCTAGGAACACGACTTCCAGAAAGACTCTGCTGCCCTCGTACCCAGATATGACAACGGAGAAATGCTGTCTCCTAGTGGCCGTTACCCTTAAGAGCAGCTTTAAACCCATTGCTAAAGGTCCCTATATATTCACCAAACTTGCAGTTCTGTAAATGACACCTGCCCTCCAAAAAAGGCCTGGGGTCGAAAATCGACCAATAAATTCACAACAGGGCAACCTTCCAAGAAGACAAATTCAAGACGTATATTGTACTCATACTTTTTTCTGTTTTTTTTTTTTTGACAGAAAGGAAAAGGCGTGGAAAAATGATGAATTTTAGGAATTTTTAAAGACATGCAAGCCCCAATTAGAAAAACCTATCAGCTCACAGCAGTCAGAATGGTCATTAGCAAAGACGCTGCAAACAATAAATGCTGAAGGGATTGGGGAGAAATGCGTACCCTCGGCTCTAAGGGGGACGTGGTAGGAGCCACTAATGAAAACACAATGCAGGTGCTTTGAAAAGGGAAACACTGAGCTACCAGTCCATCAATCACACCCACTGCTGGGCCCATCTCCTGAGAAAATGAGAATCAAAAAGTCACAGGCTGGCAATCCTGCACTCCAGCAATATTTACCATAGCCAACACTCGGAAGCAATGAAAATGTCCATCATCAGAGGAATGCACCAAGAAGAAGTGGTCCATGTACACAATGGAATATTACTCCAATAAAAACTATAAATTAAATTTAAAAAACAGACAAAAGTAAGGAGATAGCAGCTTCTGTGGGTTTACCCGGGCACATTCCACTGTAATTTATAAGCGAGGAACACCGCTGGCCGGGAGGTCTGTTTCCCTAGTTACCCGAGTGGGGAACGTAGAAAGGATGCCGCCCTCTGGCCGTTACCTGCAAAAGCAGCTGTAAAGCCTGGGCTAATGGTCACTTGATATGAACAAGTACTGCAGGGCTGTAAGTGAAACGTGCCCTCCAAATGTCTTGAGGGAAGTAATGGCCAAAATTTTCCAAAATGTGACACATACTTGAAGAAAACACTTTGAAGAACTAAGCTGTAATCACAGTTTGAAAACTAAAAAGGACATGGCTTAAAGGTCAATTTCAACGGAATATGACACACATGCAAATTCAAACCACAAAGAGGTATCAGCTCACACCAGTCAGAATCACCATCAGCAAGAACTCTATAAACAGTCAATCCTGAAGGTGTTGTGGAGAAATGCATACCCTCAACTTTAAGAGGGACGTAACCCGGAAAGAGCCACTAATGAGAACAGAATGGAGGGGCCTTTAAAAGGTAAACATTGAGCTCCCATATGATCCAGCAGGCCCATTCCTGGACCTATAACCTAAGAAGACAGAATTGGAAAGACACAGGCAGGCAAATGTGCACTGCACAGTATTACAATAGCCAAGATATGGAAGTAACCAAAAAGTCCACCAACAGATGGGTGGACAAAGAAAAACTGCTACATGTCGAGATGGAATATTAGCTAGCGCAAAAATGAAACAATGCCATTTGCAGCACCATAGATGAGTCTAGAAGTAATCACGCAACTTGTGGTAAATGAGGAAGAGGAAGACACATGTCCTATCATATCACTTATAGGTGTTACCTAAAATTCGATACCAATGAAGATATTTCCAGAGAGAAAGGCAATCACAGATTCATTCAACAAACTTATGGTTCACCAAACGGAAAGGTGTGAGGATTAGATACATTACGACTTTGGGGTTAACAGAGATATACAAACACATGGGAAATATATAATCACCAAAGGCCTACGGAATACCAAGAGAAGACCACTCAACATTGTGTCATAACCTACATGGGAAAAGGATCCGAAGAAGAATAGATATATGTATATGTATGAAAGAACCACATCTTGCACACCTAGAACACACCAAACATTGTAATCAAATTTGCTGTGATAAAAAATAAAAATTAAGTTACCAATACGAACAAGAAGTAATGAGCCATAAACATAAAGGGCTTTTTCCTGGCACATTCCATTCTAATTTACAACCTACTGCACCACTTCCATTAAGGCTCTGTTGCCCTAGTAACCAGATTTGGTAACGGAGAAATGCTGCCGCCTTGCGGCCGTTTCCCACAAGAGCGGCTTTAAACCCACAGCTGATGGTCACTGAACATTCACAAGGACTCGGGGCTGTAAAGGACACCTGCACTCAAAAATGGTGCTGAGGTCGGGAATGAACAAAAAAATTCGAAACACGCAAATCTTTCAGGAAGATAGTATGAGGAGGTAAGTTTGACTCACTCTCTTTAAAGAAAAGGAAAATGGATAAAAGCTCAACCTCAGGAAGTACTAGACTCATGCAATCTAATCTACAAAAAGGTTTCAACTCTCTCCAGTCGACTGACCGTCAGGAAAAGGTCTACAAACAATAAACGCTGCAGACGTTTTAGAGAACTTTCTACCCTCTACTTGCTGGTGAGATGTGAAAGGGTAACCGACAATAATGAGAATAGAAAGGAGCTGGTGGAAAAGTAAAAATTGTGGTACCATTCAATCCAGCGGGTGGACCACTGGCCCTGTCACCTGAGAAGAACAGAGTCGTGAAGACACAGGCTGCCAAAGCTGCACTGCAGCCTTATTCACAATAGCCAAGACAGTGAAGCTACCAAAATGTCCATCAACAGGAGAATGGATGAAAAGAAGTGGTCCATGTACACGATGGAATATTAGCCATGGAAAACAATGAAACACTGCCCTTTGAGGCACCACAGATGAGCCTGGAGATAATCACAAAACATGAGGTAAGTCGGAAAGCAAAAGACCTATATCCTCTGATATCACTTAGAGGCGTTATCTAATAACTGACACAAATGAACATATTTCCACAGACAAAGACACTCACAGACTTAGAAAACAAACTATGCTCATCTAAAAGGAAAGGTGGGGGGAATGGATCAATGAACATCAGTGTTACTATACAGATACAAATTCATATTATATACATATACCAAAAAGACCGACCAGATAGCAAGGGAGGTCTATGGAACGCTCTGTAATATTTTACATGGGAAGAGGATCTGTACATGCTTAGACATAGATCATGTACAAATGAACCAGATATTGTAAACCTAGGATAAATAATTGTCTAATCTATACCCCGATTAAAAAATTTAAAAAAAAACAAGAAGGAATGAGACTTACACTAATGGGGGTTTCTCCTAGCACATTCCATTCTAATTTACAACCTAGGAACACGACTTCCAGAAAGACTCTGCTGCCCTCGTACCCAGATATGACAACGGAGAAATGCTGTCTCCTAGTGGCCGTTACCCTTAAGAGCAGCTTTAAACCCATTGCTAAAGGTCCCTATATATTCACCAAACTTGCAGTTCTGTAAATGACACCTGCCCTCCAAAAAAGGCCTGGGGTCGAAAATCGACCAATAAATTCACAACAGGGCAACCTTCCAAGAAGACAAATTCAAGACGTATATTGTACTCATACTTTTTTCTGTTTTTTTTTTTTTTGACAGAAAGGAAAAGGCGTGGAAAAATGATGAATTTTAGGAATTTTTAAAGACATGCAAGCCCCAATTAGAAAAACCTATCAGCTCACAGCAGTCAGAATGGTCATTAGCAAAGACGCTGCAAACAATAAATGCTGAAGGGATTGGGGAGAAATGCGTACCCTCGGCTCTAAGGGGGACGTGGTAGGAGCCACTAATGAAAACACAATGCAGGTGCTTTGAAAAGGGAAACACTGAGCTACCAGTCCATCAATCACACCCACTGCTGGGCCCATCTCCTGAGAAAATGAGAATCAAAAAGTCACAGGCTGGCAATCCTGCACTCCAGCAATATTTACCATAGCCAACACTCGGAAGCAATGAAAATGTCCATCATCAGAGGAATGCACCAAGAAGAAGTGGTCCATGTACACAATGGAATATTACTCCAATAAAAACTATAAATTAAATTTAAAAAACAGACAAAAGTAAGGAGATAGCAGCTTCTGTGGGTTTACCCGGGCACATTCCACTGTAATTTATAAGCGAGGAACACCGCTGGCCGGGAGGTCTGTTTCCCTAGTTACCCGAGTGGGGAACGTAGAAAGGATGCCGCCCTCTGGCCGTTACCTGCAAAAGCAGCTGTAAAGCCTGGGCTAATGGTCACTTGATATGAACAAGTACTGCAGGGCTGTAAGTGAAACGTGCCCTCCAAATGTCTTGAGGGAAGTAATGGCCAAAATTTTCCAAAATGTGACACATACTTGAAGAAAACACTTTGAAGAACTAAGCTGTAATCACAGTTTGAAAACTAAAAAGGACATGGCTTAAAGGTCAATTTCAACGGAATATGACACACATGCAAATTCAAACCACAAAGAGGTATCAGCTCACACCAGTCAGAATCACCATCAGCAAGAACTCTATAAACAGTCAATCCTGAAGGTGTTGTGGAGAAATGCATACCCTCAACTTTAAGAGGGACGTAACCCGGAAAGAGCCACTAATGAGAACAGAATGGAGGGGCCTTTAAAAGGTAAACATTGAGCTCCCATATGATCCAGCAGGCCCATTCCTGGACCTATAACCTAAGAAGACAGAATTGGAAAGACACAGGCAGGCAAATGTGCACTGCACAGTATTACAATAGCCAAGATATGGAAGTAACCAAAAAGTCCACCAACAGATGGGTGGACAAAGAAAAACTGCTACATGTCGAGATGGAATATTAGCTAGCGCAAAAATGAAACAATGCCATTTGCAGCACCATAGATGAGTCTAGAAGTAATCACGCAACTTGTGGTAAATGAGGAAGAGGAAGACACATGTCCTATCATATCACTTATAGGTGTTACCTAAAATTCGATACCAATGAAGATATTTCCAGAGAGAAAGGCAATCACAGATTCATTCAACAAACTTATGGTTCACCAAACGGAAAGGTGTGAGGATTAGATACATTACGACTTTGGGGTTAACAGAGATATACAAACACATGGGAAATATATAATCACCAAAGGCCTACGGAATACCAAGAGAAGACCACTCAACATTGTGTCATAACCTACATGGGAAAAGGATCCGAAGAAGAATAGATATATGTATATGTATGAAAGAACCACATCTTGCACACCTAGAACACACCAAACATTGTAATCAAATTTGCTGTGATAAAAAATAAAAATTAAGTTACCAATACGAACAAGAAGTAATGAGCCATAAACATAAAGGGCTTTTTCCTGGCACATTCCATTCTAATTTACAACCTACTGCACCACTTCCATTAAGGCTCTGTTGCCCTAGTAACCAGATTTGGTAAAGGAGAAATGCTGCCGCCTTGCGGCCGTTTCCCACAAGAGCGGCTTTAAACCCACAGCTGATGGTCACTGAACATTCACAAGGACTCGGGGCTGTAAAGGACACCTGCACTCAAAAATGGTGCTGAGGTCGGGAATGAACAAAAAAATTCGAAACACGCAAATCTTTCAGGAAGATAGTATGAGGAGGTAAGTTTGACTCACTCTCTTTAAAGAAAAGGAAAATGGATAAAAGCTCAACCTCAGGAAGTACTAGACTCATGCAATCTAATCTACAAAAAGGTTTCAACTCTCTCCAGTCGACTGACCGTCAGGAAAAGGTCTACAAACAATAAACGCTGCAGACGTTTTAGAGAACTTTCTACCCTCTACTTGCTGGTGAGATGTGAAAGGGTAACCGACAATAATGAGAATAGAAAGGAGCTGGTGGAAAAGTAAAAATTGTGGTACCATTCAATCCAGCGGGTGGACCACTGGCCCTGTCACCTGAGAAGAACAGAGTCGTGAAGACACAGGCTGCCAAAGCTGCACTGCAGCCTTATTCACAATAGCCAAGACAGTGAAGCTACCAAAATGTCCATCAACAGGAGAATGGATGAAAAGAAGTGGTCCATGTACACGATGGAATATTAGCCATGGAAAACAATGAAACACTGCCCTTTGAGGCACCACAGATGAGCCTGGAGATAATCACAAAACATGAGGTAAGTCGGAAAGCAAAAGACCTATATCCTCTGATATCACTTAGAGGCGTTATCTAATAACTGACACAAATGAACATATTTCCACAGACAAAGACACTCACAGACTTAGAAAACAAACTATGCTCATCTAAAAGGAAAGGTGGGGGGAATGGATCAATGAACATCAGTGTTACTATACAGATACAAATTCATATTATATACATATACCAAAAAGACCGACCAGATAGCAAGGGAGGTCTATGGAACGCTCTGTAATATTTTACATGGGAAGAGGATCTGTACATGCTTAGACATAGATCATGTACAAATGAACCAGATATTGTAAACCTAGGATAAATAATTGTCTAATCTATACCCCGATTACAAAATTTAAAAAAAAACAAGAAGGAATGAGACTTACACTAATGGGGGTTTCTCCTAGCACATTCCATTCTAATTTACAACCTAGGAACACGACTTCCAGAAAGACTCTGCTGCCCTCGTACCCAGATATGACAACGGAGAAATGCTGTCTCCTAGTGGCCGTTACCCTTAAGAGCAGCTTTAAACCCATTGCTAAAGGTCCCTATATATTCACCAAACTTGCAGTTCTGTAAATGACACCTGCCCTCCAAAAAAGGCCTGGGGTCGAAAATCGACCAATAAATTCACAACAGGGCAACCTTCCAAGAAGACAAATTCAAGACGTATATTGTACTCATACTTTTTTCTGTTTTTTTTTTTTTTTGACAGAAAGGAAAAGGCGTGGAAAAATGATGAATTTTAGGAATTTTTAAAGACATGCAAGCCCCAATTAGAAAAACCTATCAGCTCACAGCAGTCAGAATGGTCATTAGCAAAGACGCTGCAAACAATAAATGCTGAAGGGATTGGGGAGAAATGCGTACCCTCGGCTCTAAGGGGGACGTGGTAGGAGCCACTAATGAAAACACAATGCAGGTGCTTTGAAAAGGGAAACACTGAGCTACCAGTCCATCAATCACACCCACTGCTGGGCCCATCTCCTGAGAAAATGAGAATCAAAAAGTCACAGGCTGGCAATCCTGCACTCCAGCAATATTTACCATAGCCAACACTCGGAAGCAATGAAAATGTCCATCATCAGAGGAATGCACCAAGAAGAAGTGGTCCATGTACACAATGGAATATTACTCCAATAAAAACTATAAATTAAATTTAAAAAACAGACAAAAGTAAGGAGATAGCAGCTTCTGTGGGTTTACCCGGGCACATTCCACTCTAATTTATAAGCGAGGAACACCGCTGGCCGGGAGGTCTGTTTCCCTAGTTACCCGAGTGGGGAACGTAGAAAGGATGCCGCCCTCTGGCCGTTACCTGCAAAAGCAGCTGTAAAGCCTGGGCTAATGGTCACTTGATATGAACAAGTACTGCAGGGCTGTAAGTGAAACGTGCCCTCCAAATGTCTTGAGGGAAGTAATGGCCAAAATTTTCCAAAATGTGACACATACTTGAAGAAAACACTTTGAAGAACTAAGCTGTAATCACAGTTTGAAAACTAAAAAGGACATGGCTTAAAGGTCAATTTCAACGGAATATGACACACATGCAAATTCAAACCACAAAGAGGTATCAGCTCACACCAGTCAGAATCACCATCAGCAAGAACTCTATAAACAGTCAATCCTGAAGGTGTTGTGGAGAAATGCATACCCTCAACTTTAAGAGGGACGTAACCCGGAAAGAGCCACTAATGAGAACAGAATGGAGGGGCCTTTAAAAGGTAAACATTGAGCTCCCATATGATCCAGCAGGCCCATTCCTGGACCTATAACCTAAGAAGACAGAATTGGAAAGACACAGGCAGGCAAATGTGCACTGCACAGTATTACAATAGCCAAGATATGGAAGTAACCAAAAAGTCCACCAACAGATGGGTGGACAAAGAAAAACTGCTACATGTCGAGATGGAATATTAGCTAGCGCAAAAATGAAACAATGCCATTTGCAGCACCATAGATGAGTCTAGAAGTAATCACGCAACTTGTGGTAAATGAGGAAGAGAAAGACACATGTCCTATCATATCACTTATAGGTGTTACCTAAAATTCGATACCAATGAAGACATTTCCAGAGAGAAAGGCAATCACAGATTCATTCAACAAACTTATGGTTCACCAAACGGAAAGGTGTGAGGATTAGATACATTACGACTTTGGGGTTAACAGAGATATACAAACACATGGGAAATATATAATCACCAAAGGCCTACGGAATACCAAGAGAAGACCACTCAACATTGTGTCATAACCTACATGGGAAAAGGATCCGAAGAAGAATAGATATATGTATATGTATGAAAGAACCACATCTTGCACACCTAGAACACACCAAACATTGTAATCAAATTTGCTGTGATAAAAAATAAAAATTAAGTTACCAATACGAACAAGAAGTAATGAGCCATAAACATAAAGGGCTTTTTCCTGGCACATTCCATTCTAATTTACAACCTACTGCACCACTTCCATTAAGGCTCTGTTGCCCTAGTAACCAGATTTGGTAAAGGAGAAATGCTGCCGCCTTGCGGCCGTTTCCCACAAGAGCGGCTTTAAACCCACAGCTGATGGTCACTGAACATTCACAAGGACTCGGGGCTGTAAAGGACACCTGCACTCAAAAATGGTGCTGAGGTCGGGAATGAACAAAAAAATTCGAAACACGCAAATCTTTCAGGAAGATAGTATGAGGAGGTAAGTTTGACTCACTCTCTTTAAAGAAAAGGAAAATGGATAAAAGCTCAACCTCAGGAAGTACTAGACTCATGCAATCTAATCTACAAAAAGGTTTCAACTCTCTCCAGTCGACTGACCGTCAGGAAAAGGTCTACAAACAATAAACGCTGCAGACGTTTTAGAGAACTTTCTACCCTCTACTTGCTGGTGAGATGTGAAAGGGTAACCGACAATAATGAGAATAGAAAGGAGCTGGTGGAAAAGTAAAAATTGTGGTACCATTCAATCCAGCGGGTGGACCACTGGCCCTGTCACCTGAGAAGAACAGAGTCGTGAAGACACAGGCTGCCAAAGCTGCACTGCAGCCTTATTCACAATAGCCAAGACAGTGAAGCTACCAAAATGTCCATCAACAGGAGAATGGATGAAAAGAAGTGGTCCATGTACACCATGGAATATTAGCCATGGAAAACAATGAAACACTGCCCTTTGAGGCACCACAGATGAGCCTGGAGATAATCACAAAACATGAGGTAAGTCGGAAAGCAAAAGACCTATATCCTCTGATATCACTTAGAGGCGTTATCTAATAACTGACACAAATGAACATATTTCCACAGACAAAGACACTCACAGACTTAGAAAACAAACTATGCTCATCTAAAAGGAAAGGTGGGGGGAATGGATCAATGAACATCAGTGTTACTATACAGATACAAATTCATATTATATACATATACCAAAAAGACCGACCAGATAGCAAGGGAGGTCTATGGAACGCTCTGTAATATTTTACATGGGAAGAGGATCTGTACATGCTTAGACATAGATCATGTACAAATGAACCAGATATTGTAAACCTAGGATAAATAATTGTCTAATCTATACCCCGATTACAAAATTTAAAAAAAAACAAGAAGGAATGAGACTTACACTAATGGGGGTTTCTCCTAGCACATTCCATTCTAATTTACAACCTAGGAACACGACTTCCAGAAAGACTCTGCTGCCCTCGTACCCAGATATGACAACGGAGAAATGCTGTCTCCTAGTGGCCGTTACCCTTAAGAGCAGCTTTAAACCCATTGCTAAAGGTCCCTATATATTCACCAAACTTGCAGTTCTGTAAATGACACCTGCCCTCCAAAAAAGGCCTGGGGTCGAAAATCGACCAATAAATTCACAACAGGGCAACCTTCCAAGAAGACAAATTCAAGACGTATATTGTACTCATACTTTTTTCTGTTTTTTTTTTTTTTGACAGAAAGGAAAAGGCGTGGAAAAATGATGAATTTTAGGAATTTTTAAAGACATGCAAGCCCCAATTAGAAAAACCTATCAGCTCACAGCAGTCAGAATGGTCATTAGCAAAGACGCTGCAAACAATAAATGCTGAAGGGATTGGGGAGAAATGCGTACCCTCGGCTCTAAGGGGGACGTGGTAGGAGCCACTAATGAAAACACAATGCAGGTGCTTTGAAAAGGGAAACACTGAGCTACCAGTCCATCAATCACACCCACTGCTGGGCCCATCTCCTGAGAAAATGAGAATCAAAAAGTCACAGGCTGGCAATCCTGCACTCCAGCAATATTTACCATAGCCAACACTCGGAAGCAATGAAAATGTCCATCATCAGAGGAATGCACCAAGAAGAAGTGGTCCATGTACACAATGGAATATTACTCCAATAAAAACTATAAATTAAATTTAAAAAACAGACAAAAGTAAGGAGATAGCAGCTTCTGTGGGTTTACCCGGGCACATTCCACTGTAATTTATAAGCGAGGAACACCGCTGGCCGGGAGGTCTGTTTCCCTAGTTACCCGAGTGGGGAACGTAGAAAGGATGCCGCCCTCTGGCCGTTACCTGCAAAAGCAGCTGTAAAGCCTGGGCTAATGGTCACTTGATATGAACAAGTACTGCAGGGCTGTAAGTGAAACGTGCCCTCCAAATGTCTTGAGGGAAGTAATGGCCAAAATTTTCCAAAATGTGACACATACTTGAAGAAAACACTTTGAAGAACTAAGCTGTAATCACAGTTTGAAAACTAAAAAGGACATGGCTTAAAGGTCAATTTCAACGGAATATGACACACATGCAAATTCAAACCACAAAGAGGTATCAGCTCACACCAGTCAGAATCACCATCAGCAAGAACTCTATAAACAGTCAATCCTGAAGGTGTTGTGGAGAAATGCATACCCTCAACTTTAAGAGGGACGTAACCCGGAAAGAGCCACTAATGAGAACAGAATGGAGGGGCCTTTAAAAGGTAAACATTGAGCTCCCATATGATCCAGCAGGCCCATTCCTGGACCTATAACCTAAGAAGACAGAATTGGAAAGACACAGGCAGGCAAATGTGCACTGCACAGTATTACAATAGCCAAGATATGGAAGTAACCAAAAAGTCCACCAACAGATGGGTGGACAAAGAAAAACTGCTACATGTCGAGATGGAATATTAGCTAGCGCAAAAATGAAACAATGCCATTTGCAGCACCATAGATGAGTCTAGAAGTAATCACGCAACTTGTGGTAAATGAGGAAGAGGAAGACACATGTCCTATCATATCACTTATAGGTGTTACCTAAAATTCGATACCAATGAAGATGTTTCCAGAGAGAAAGGCAATCACAGATTCATTCAACAAACTTATGGTTCACCAAACGGAAAGGTGTGAGGATTAGATACATTACGACTTTGGGGTTAACAGAGATATACAAACACATGGGAAATATATAATCACCAAAGGCCTACGGAATACCAAGAGAAGACCACTCAACATTGTGTCATAACCTACATGGGAAAAGGATCCGAAGAAGAATAGATATATGTATATGTATGAAAGAACCACATCTTGCACACCTAGAACACACCAAACATTGTAATCAAATTTGCTGTGATAAAAAATAAAAATTAAGTTACCAATACGAACAAGAAGTAATGAGCCATAAACATAAAGGGCTTTTTCCTGGCACATTCCATTCTAATTTACAACCTACTGCACCACTTCCATTAAGGCTCTGTTGCCCTAGTAACCAGATTTGGTAAAGGAGAAATGCTGCCGCCTTGCGGCCGTTTCCCACAAGAGCGGCTTTAAACCCACAGCTGATGGTCACTGAACATTCACAAGGACTCGGGGCTGTAAAGGACACCTGCACTCAAAAATGGTGCTGAGGTCGGGAATGAACAAAAAAATTCGAAACACGCAAATCTTTCAGGAAGATAGTATGAGGAGGTAAGTTTGACTCACTCTCTTTAAAGAAAAGGAAAATGGATAAAAGCTCAACCTCAGGAAGTACTAGACTCATGCAATCTAATCTACAAAAAGGTTTCAACTCTCTCCAGTCGACTGACCGTCAGGAAAAGGTCTACAAACAATAAACGCTGCAGACGTTTTAGAGAACTTTCTACCCTCTACTTGCTGGTGAGATGTGAAAGGGTAACCGACAATAATGAGAATAGAAAGGAGCTGGTGGAAAAGTAAAAATTGTGGTACCATTCAATCCAGCGGGTGGACCACTGGCCCTGTCACCTGAGAAGAACAGAGTCGTGAAGACACAGGCTGCCAAAGCTGCACTGCAGCCTTATTCACAATAGCCAAGACAGTGAAGCTACCAAAATGTCCATCAACAGGAGAATGGATGAAAAGAAGTGGTCCATGTACACGATGGAATATTAGCCATGGAAAACAATGAAACACTGCCCTTTGAGGCACCACAGATGAGCCTGGAGATAATCACAAAACATGAGGTAAGTCGGAAAGCAAAAGACCTATATCCTCTGATATCACTTAGAGGCGTTATCTAATAACTGACACAAATGAACATATTTCCACAGACAAAGACACTCACAGACTTAGAAAACAAACTATGCTCATCTAAAAGGAAAGGTGGGGGGAATGGATCAATGAACATCAGTGTTACTATACAGATACAAATTCATATTATATACATATACCAAAAAGACCGACCAGATAGCAAGGGAGGTCTATGGAACGCTCTGTAATATTTTACATGGGAAGAGGATCTGTACATGCTTAGACATAGATCATGTACAAATGAACCAGATATTGTAAACCTAGGATAAATAATTGTCTAATCTATACCCCGATTACAAAATTTAAAAAAAAACAAGAAGGAATGAGACTTACACTAATGGGGGTTTCTCCTAGCACATTCCATTCTAATTTACAACCTAGGAACACGACTTCCAGAAAGACTCTGCTGCCCTCGTACCCAGATATGACAACGGAGAAATGCTGTCTCCTAGTGGCCGTTACCCTTAAGAGCAGCTTTAAACCCATTGCTAAAGGTCCCTATATATTCACCAAACTTGCAGTTCTGTAAATGACACCTGCCCTCCAAAAAAGGCCTGGGGTCGAAAATCGACCAATAAATTCACAACAGGGCAACCTTCCAAGAAGACAAATTCAAGACGTATATTGTACTCATACTTTTTTCTGTTTTTTTTTTTTTTGACAGAAAGGAAAAGGCGTGGAAAAATGATGAATTTTAGGAATTTTTAAAGACATGCAAGCCCCAATTAGAAAAACCTATCAGCTCACAGCAGTCAGAATGGTCATTAGCAAAGACGCTGCAAACAATAAATGCTGAAGGGATTGGGGAGAAATGCGTACCCTCGGCTCTAAGGGGGACGTGGTAGGAGCCACTAATGAAAACACAATGCAGGTGCTTTGAAAAGGGAAACACTGAGCTACCAGTCCATCAATCACACCCACTGCTGGGCCCATCTCCTGAGAAAATGAGAATCAAAAAGTCACAGGCTGGCAATCCTGCACTCCAGCAATATTTACCATAGCCAACACTCGGAAGCAATGAAAATGTCCATCATCAGAGGAATGCACCAAGAAGAAGTGGTCCATGTACACAATGGAATATTACTCCAATAAAAACTATAAATTAAATTTAAAAAACAGACAAAAGTAAGGAGATAGCAGCTTCTGTGGGTTTACCCGGGCACATTCCACTGTAATTTATAAGCGAGGAACACCGCTGGCCGGGAGGTCTGTTTCCCTAGTTACCCGAGTGGGGAACGTAGAAAGGATGCCGCCCTCTGGCCGTTACCTGCAAAAGCAGCTGTAAAGCCTGGGCTAATGGTCACTTGATATGAACAAGTACTGCAGGGCTGTAAGTGAAACGTGCCCTCCAAATGTCTTGAGGGAAGTAATGGCCAAAATTTTCCAAAATGTGACACATACTTGAAGAAAACACTTTGAAGAACTAAGCTGTAATCACAGTTTGAAAACTAAAAAGGACATGGCTTAAAGGTCAATTTCAACGGAATATGACACACATGCAAATTCAAACCACAAAGAGGTATCAGCTCACACCAGTCAGAATCACCATCAGCAAGAACTCTATAAACAGTCAATCCTGAAGGTGTTGTGGAGAAATGCATACCCTCAACTTTAAGAGGGACGTAACCCGGAAAGAGCCACTAATGAGAACAGAATGGAGGGGCCTTTAAAAGGTAAACATTGAGCTCCCATATGATCCAGCAGGCCCATTCCTGGACCTATAACCTAAGAAGACAGAATTGGAAAGACACAGGCAGGCAAATGTGCACTGCACAGTATTACAATAGCCAAGATATGGAAGTAACCAAAAAGTCCACCAACAGATGGGTGGACAAAGAAAAACTGCTACATGTCGAGATGGAATATTAGCTAGCGCAAAAATGAAACAATGCCATTTGCAGCACCATAGATGAGTCTAGAAGTAATCACGCAACTTGTGGTAAATGAGGAAGAGGAAGACACATGTCCTATCATATCACTTATAGGTGTTACCTAAAATTCGATACCAATGAAGATGTTTCCAGAGAGAAAGGCAATCACAGATTCATTCAACAAACTTATGGTTCACCAAACGGAAAGGTGTGAGGATTAGATACATTACGACTTTGGGGTTAACAGAGATATACAAACACATGGGAAATATATAATCACCAAAGGCCTACGGAATACCAAGAGAAGACCACTCAACATTGTGTCATAACCTACATGGGAAAAGGATCCGAAGAAGAATAGATATATGTATATGTATGAAAGAACCACATCTTGCACACCTAGAACACACCAAACATTGTAATCAAATTTGCTGTGATAAAAAATAAAAATTAAGTTACCAATACGAACAAGAAGTAATGAGCCATAAACATAAAGGGCTTTTTCCTGGCACATTCCATTCTAATTTACAACCTACTGCACCACTTCCATTAAGGCTCTGTTGCCCTAGTAACCAGATTTGGTAAAGGAGAAATGCTGCCGCCTTGCGGCCGTTTCCCACAAGAGCGGCTTTAAACCCACAGCTGATGGTCACTGAACATTCACAAGGACTCGGGGCTGTAAAGGACACCTGCACTCAAAAATGGTGCTGAGGTCGGGAATGAACAAAAAAATTCGAAACACGCAAATCTTTCAGGAAGATAGTATGAGGAGGTAAGTTTGACTCACTCTCTTTAAAGAAAAGGAAAATGGATAAAAGCTCAACCTCAGGAAGTACTAGACTCATGCAATCTAATCTACAAAAAGGTTTCAACTCTCTCCAGTCGACTGACCGTCAGGAAAAGGTCTACAAACAATAAACGCTGCAGACGTTTTAGAGAACTTTCTACCCTCTACTTGCTGGTGAGATGTGAAAGGGTAACCGACAATAATGAGAATAGAAAGGAGCTGGTGGAAAAGTAAAAATTGTGGTACCATTCAATCCAGCGGGTGGACCACTGGCCCTGTCACCTGAGAAGAACAGAGTCGTGAAGACACAGGCTGCCAAAGCTGCACTGCAGCCTTATTCACAATAGCCAAGACAGTGAAGCTACCAAAATGTCCATCAACAGGAGAATGGATGAAAAGAAGTGGTCCATGTACACGATGGAATATTAGCCATGGAAAACAATGAAACACTGCCCTTTGAGGCACCACAGATGAGCCTGGAGATAATCACAAAACATGAGGTAAGTCGGAAAGCAAAAGACCTATATCCTCTGATATCACTTAGAGGCGTTATCTAATAACTGACACAAATGAACATATTTCCACAGACAAAGACACTCACAGACTTAGAAAACAAACTATGCTCATCTAAAAGGAAAGGTGGGGGGAATGGATCAATGAACATCAGTGTTACTATACAGATACAAATTCATATTATATACATATACCAAAAAGACCGACCAGATAGCAAGGGAGGTCTATGGAACGCTCTGTAATATTTTACATGGGAAGAGGATCTGTACATGCTTAGACATAGATCATGTACAAATGAACCAGATATTGTAAACCTAGGATAAATAATTGTCTAATCTATACCCCGATTACAAAATTTAAAAAAAAACAAGAAGGAATGAGACTTACACTAATGGGGGTTTCTCCTAGCACATTCCATTCTAATTTACAACCTAGGAACACGACTTCCAGAAAGACTCTGCTGCCCTCGTACCCAGATATGACAACGGAGAAATGCTGTCTCCTAGTGGCCGTTACCCTTAAGAGCAGCTTTAAACCCATTGCTAAAGGTCCCTATATATTCACCAAACTTGCAGTTCTGTAAATGACACCTGCCCTCCAAAAAAGGCCTGGGGTCGAAAATCGACCAATAAATTCACAACAGGGCAACCTTCCAAGAAGACAAATTCAAGACGTATATTGTACTCATACTTTTTTCTGTTTTTTTTTTTTTTTGACAGAAAGGAAAAGGCGTGGAAAAATGATGAATTTTAGGAATTTTTAAAGACATGCAAGCCCCAATTAGAAAAACCTATCAGCTCACAGCAGTCAGAATGGTCATTAGCAAAGACGCTGCAAACAATAAATGCTGAAGGGATTGGGGAGAAATGCGTACCCTCGGCTCTAAGGGGGACGTGGTAGGAGCCACTAATGAAAACACAATGCAGGTGCTTTGAAAAGGGAAACACTGAGCTACCAGTCCATCAATCACACCCACTGCTGGGCCCATCTCCTGAGAAAATGAGAATCAAAAAGTCACAGGCTGGCAATCCTGCACTCCAGCAATATTTACCATAGCCAACACTCGGAAGCAATGAAAATGTCCATCATCAGAGGAATGCACCAAGAAGAAGTGGTCCATGTACACAATGGAATATTACTCCAATAAAAACTATAAATTAAATTTAAAAAACAGACAAAAGTAAGGAGATAGCAGCTTCTGTGGGTTTACCCGGGCACATTCCACTGTAATTTATAAGCGAGGAACACCGCTGGCCGGGAGGTCTGTTTCCCTAGTTACCCGAGTGGGGAACGTAGAAAGGATGCCGCCCTCTGGCCGTTACCTGCAAAAGCAGCTGTAAAGCCTGGGCTAATGGTCACTTGATATGAACAAGTACTGCAGGGCTGTAAGTGAAACGTGCCCTCCAAATGTCTTGAGGGAAGTAATGGCCAAAATTTTCCAAAATGTGACACATACTTGAAGAAAACACTTTGAAGAACTAAGCTGTAATCACAGTTTGAAAACTAAAAAGGACATGGCTTAAAGGTCAATTTCAACGGAATATGACACACATGCAAATTCAAACCACAAAGAGGTATCAGCTCACACCAGTCAGAATCACCATCAGCAAGAACTCTATAAACAGTCAATCCTGAAGGTGTTGTGGAGAAATGCATACCCTCAACTTTAAGAGGGACGTAACCCGGAAAGAGCCACTAATGAGAACAGAATGGAGGGGCCTTTAAAAGGTAAACATTGAGCTCCCATATGATCCAGCAGGCCCATTCCTGGACCTATAACCTAAGAAGACAGAATTGGAAAGACACAGGCAGGCAAATGTGCACTGCACAGTATTACAATAGCCAAGATATGGAAGTAACCAAAAAGTCCACCAACAGATGGGTGGACAAAGAAAAACTGCTACATGTCGAGATGGAATATTAGCTAGCGCAAAAATGAAACAATGCCATTTGCAGCACCATAGATGAGTCTAGAAGTAATCACGCAACTTGTGGTAAATGAGGAAGAGAAAGACACATGTCCTATCATATCACTTATAGGTGTTACCTAAAATTCGATACCAATGAAGATATTTCCAGAGAGAAAGGCAATCACAGATTCATTCAACAAACTTATGGTTCACCAAACGGAAAGGTGTGAGGATTAGATACATTACGACTTTGGGGTTAACAGAGATATACAAACACATGGGAAATATATAATCACCAAAGGCCTACGGAATACCAAGAGAAGACCACTCAACATTGTGTCATAACCTACATGGGAAAAGGATCCGAAGAAGAATAGATATATGTATATGTATGAAAGAACCACATCTTGCACACCTAGAACACACCAAACATTGTAATCAAATTTGCTGTGATAAAAAATAAAAATTAAGTTACCAATACGAACAAGAAGTAATGAGCCATAAACATAAAGGGCTTTTTCCTGGCACATTCCATTCTAATTTACAACCTACTGCACCACTTCCATTAAGGCTCTGTTGCCCTAGTAACCAGATTTGGTAAAGGAGAAATGCTGCCGCCTTGCGGCCGTTTCCCACAAGAGCGGCTTTAAACCCACAGCTGATGGTCACTGAACATTCACAAGGACTCGGGGCTGTAAAGGACACCTGCACTCAAAAATGGTGCTGAGGTCGGGAATGAACAAAAAAATTCGAAACACGCAAATCTTTCAGGAAGATAGTATGAGGAGGTAAGTTTGACTCACTCTCTTTAAAGAAAAGGAAAATGGATAAAAGCTCAACCTCAGGAAGTACTAGACTCATGCAATCTAATCTACAAAAAGGTTTCAACTCTCTCCAGTCGACTGACCGTCAGGAAAAGGTCTACAAACAATAAACGCTGCAGACGTTTTAGAGAACTTTCTACCCTCTACTTGCTGGTGAGATGTGAAAGGGTAACCGACAATAATGAGAATAGAAAGGAGCTGGTGGAAAAGTAAAAATTGTGGTACCATTCAATCCAGCGGGTGGACCACTGGCCCTGTCACCTGAGAAGAACAGAGTCGTGAAGACACAGGCTGCCAAAGCTGCACTGCAGCCTTATTCACAATAGCCAAGACAGTGAAGCTACCAAAATGTCCATCAACAGGAGAATGGATGAAAAGAAGTGGTCCATGTACACGATGGAATATTAGCCATGGAAAACAATGAAACACTGCCCTTTGAGGCACCACAGATGAGCCTGGAGATAATCACAAAACATGAGGTAAGTCGGAAAGCAAAAGACCTATATCCTCTGATATCACTTAGAGGCGTTATCTAATAACTGACACAAATGAACATATTTCCACAGACAAAGACACTCACAGACTTAGAAAACAAACTATGCTCATCTAAAAGGAAAGGTGGGGGGAATGGATCAATGAACATCAGTGTTACTATACAGATACAAATTCATATTATATACATATACCAAAAAGACCGACCAGATAGCAAGGGAGGTCTATGGAACGCTCTGTAATATTTTACATGGGAAGAGGATCTGTACATGCTTAGACATAGATCATGTACAAATGAACCAGATATTGTAAACCTAGGATAAATAATTGTCTAATCTATACCCCGATTACAAAATTTAAAAAAAAACAAGAAGGAATGAGACTTACACTAATGGGGGTTTCTCCTAGCACATTCCATTCTAATTTACAACCTAGGAACACGACTTCCAGAAAGACTCTGCTGCCCTCGTACCCAGATATGACAACGGAGAAATGCTGTCTCCTAGTGGCCGTTACCCTTAAGAGCAGCTTTAAACCCATTGCTAAAGGTCCCTATATATTCACCAAACTTGCAGTTCTGTAAATGACACCTGCCCTCCAAAAAAGGCCTGGGGTCGAAAATCGACCAATAAATTCACAACAGGGCAACCTTCCAAGAAGACAAATTCAAGACGTATATTGTACTCATACTTTTTTCTGTTTTTTTTTTTTTTGACAGAAAGGAAAAGGCGTGGAAAAATGATGAATTTTAGGAATTTTTAAAGACATGCAAGCCCCAATTAGAAAAACCTATCAGCTCACAGCAGTCAGAATGGTCATTAGCAAAGACGCTGCAAACAATAAATGCTGAAGGGATTGGGGAGAAATGCGTACCCTCGGCTCTAAGGGGGACGTGGTAGGAGCCACTAATGAAAACACAATGCAGGTGCTTTGAAAAGGGAAACACTGAGCTACCAGTCCATCAATCACACCCACTGCTGGGCCCATCTCCTGAGAAAATGAGAATCAAAAAGTCACAGGCTGGCAATCCTGCACTCCAGCAATATTTACCATAGCCAACACTCGGAAGCAATGAAAATGTCCATCATCAGAGGAATGCACCAAGAAGAAGTGGTCCATGTACACAATGGAATATTACTCCAATAAAAACTATAAATTAAATTTAAAAAACAGACAAAAGTAAGGAGATAGCAGCTTCTGTGGGTTTACCCGGGCACATTCCACTGTAATTTATAAGCGAGGAACACCGCTGGCCGGGAGGTCTGTTTCCCTAGTTACCCGAGTGGGGAACGTAGAAAGGATGCCGCCCTCTGGCCGTTACCTGCAAAAGCAGCTGTAAAGCCTGGGCTAATGGTCACTTGATATGAACAAGTACTGCAGGGCTGTAAGTGAAACGTGCCCTCCAAATGTCTTGAGGGAAGTAATGGCCAAAATTTTCCAAAATGTGACACATACTTGAAGAAAACACTTTGAAGAACTAAGCTGTAATCACAGTTTGAAAACTAAAAAGGACATGGCTTAAAGGTCAATTTCAACGGAATATGACACACATGCAAATTCAAACCACAAAGAGGTATCAGCTCACACCAGTCAGAATCACCATCAGCAAGAACTCTATAAACAGTCAATCCTGAAGGTGTTGTGGAGAAATGCATACCCTCAACTTTAAGAGGGACGTAACCCGGAAAGAGCCACTAATGAGAACAGAATGGAGGGGCCTTTAAAAGGTAAACATTGAGCTCCCATATGATCCAGCAGGCCCATTCCTGGACCTATAACCTAAGAAGACAGAATTGGAAAGACACAGGCAGGCAAATGTGCACTGCACAGTATTACAATAGCCAAGATATGGAAGTAACCAAAAAGTCCACCAACAGATGGGTGGACAAAGAAAAACTGCTACATGTCGAGATGGAATATTAGCTAGCGCAAAAATGAAACAATGCCATTTGCAGCACCATAGATGAGTCTAGAAGTAATCACGCAACTTGTGGTAAATGAGGAAGAGGAAGACACATGTCCTATCATATCACTTATAGGTGTTACCTAAAATTCGATACCAATGAAGATGTTTCCAGAGAGAAAGGCAATCACAGATTCATTCAACAAACTTATGGTTCACCAAACGGAAAGGTGTGAGGATTAGATACATTACGACTTTGGGGTTAACAGAGATATACAAACACATGGGAAATATATAATCACCAAAGGCCTACGGAATACCAAGAGAAGACCACTCAACATTGTGTCATAACCTACATGGGAAAAGGATCCGAAGAAGAATAGATATATGTATATGTATGAAAGAACCACATCTTGCACACCTAGAACACACCAAACATTGTAATCAAATTTGCTGTGATAAAAAATAAAAATTAAGTTACCAATACGAACAAGAAGTAATGAGCCATAAACATAAAGGGCTTTTTCCTGGCACATTCCATTCTAATTTACAACCTACTGCACCACTTCCATTAAGGCTCTGTTGCCCTAGTAACCAGATTTGGTAAAGGAGAAATGCTGCCGCCTTGCGGCCGTTTCCCACAAGAGCGGCTTTAAACCCACAGCTGATGGTCACTGAACATTCACAAGGACTCGGGGCTGTAAAGGACACCTGCACTCAAAAATGGTGCTGAGGTCGGGAATGAACAAAAAAATTCGAAACACGCAAATCTTTCAGGAAGATAGTATGAGGAGGTAAGTTTGACTCACTCTCTTTAAAGAAAAGGAAAATGGATAAAAGCTCAACCTCAGGAAGTACTAGACTCATGCAATCTAATCTACAAAAAGGTTTCAACTCTCTCCAGTCGACTGACCGTCAGGAAAAGGTCTACAAACAATAAACGCTGCAGACGTTTTAGAGAACTTTCTACCCTCTACTTGCTGGTGAGATGTGAAAGGGTAACCGACAATAATGAGAATAGAAAGGAGCTGGTGGAAAAGTAAAAATTGTGGTACCATTCAATCCAGCGGGTGGACCACTGGCCCTGTCACCTGAGAAGAACAGAGTCGTGAAGACACAGGCTGCCAAAGCTGCACTGCAGCCTTATTCACAATAGCCAAGACAGTGAAGCTACCAAAATGTCCATCAACAGGAGAATGGATGAAAAGAAGTGGTCCATGTACACGATGGAATATTAGCCATGGAAAACAATGAAACACTGCCCTTTGAGGCACCACAGATGAGCCTGGAGATAATCACAAAACATGAGGTAAGTCGGAAAGCAAAAGACCTATATCCTCTGATATCACTTAGAGGCGTTATCTAATAACTGACACAAATGAACATATTTCCACAGACAAAGACACTCACAGACTTAGAAAACAAACTATGCTCATCTAAAAGGAAAGGTGGGGGGAATGGATCAATGAACATCAGTGTTACTATACAGATACAAATTCATATTATATACATATACCAAAAAGACCGACCAGATAGCAAGGGAGGTCTATGGAACGCTCTGTAATATTTTACATGGGAAGAGGATCTGTACATGCTTAGACATAGATCATGTACAAATGAACCAGATATTGTAAACCTAGGATAAATAATTGTCTAATCTATACCCCGATTACAAAATTTAAAAAAAAACAAGAAGGAATGAGACTTACACTAATGGGGGTTTCTCCTAGCACATTCCATTCTAATTTACAACCTAGGAACACGACTTCCAGAAAGACTCTGCTGCCCTCGTACCCAGATATGACAACGGAGAAATGCTGTCTCCTAGTGGCCGTTACCCTTAAGAGCAGCTTTAAACCCATTGCTAAAGGTCCCTATATATTCACCAAACTTGCAGTTCTGTAAATGACACCTGCCCTCCAAAAAAGGCCTGGGGTCGAAAATCGACCAATAAATTCACAACAGGGCAACCTTCCAAGAAGACAAATTCAAGACGTATATTGTACTCATACTTTTTTCTGTTTTTTTTTTTTTTGACAGAAAGGAAAAGGCGTGGAAAAATGATGAATTTTAGGAATTTTTAAAGACATGCAAGCCCCAATTAGAAAAACCTATCAGCTCACAGCAGTCAGAATGGTCATTAGCAAAGACGCTGCAAACAATAAATGCTGAAGGGATTGGGGAGAAATGCGTACCCTCGGCTCTAAGGGGGACGTGGTAGGAGCCACTAATGAAAACACAATGCAGGTGCTTTGAAAAGGGAAACACTGAGCTACCAGTCCATCAATCACACCCACTGCTGGGCCCATCTCCTGAGAAAATGAGAATCAAAAAGTCACAGGCTGGCAATCCTGCACTCCAGCAATATTTACCATAGCCAACACTCGGAAGCAATGAAAATGTCCATCATCAGAGGAATGCACCAAGAAGAAGTGGTCCATGTACACAATGGAATATTACTCCAATAAAAACTATAAATTAAATTTAAAAAACAGACAAAAGTAAGGAGATAGCAGCTTCTGTGGGTTTACCCGGGCACATTCCACTGTAATTTATAAGCGAGGAACACCGCTGGCCGGGAGGTCTGTTTCCCTAGTTACCCGAGTGGGGAACGTAGAAAGGATGCCGCCCTCTGGCCGTTACCTGCAAAAGCAGCTGTAAAGCCTGGGCTAATGGTCACTTGATATGAACAAGTACTGCAGGGCTGTAAGTGAAACGTGCCCTCCAAATGTCTTGAGGGAAGTAATGGCCAAAATTTTCCAAAATGTGACACATACTTGAAGAAAACACTTTGAAGAACTAAGCTGTAATCACAGTTTGAAAACTAAAAAGGACATGGCTTAAAGGTCAATTTCAACGGAATATGACACACATGCAAATTCAAACCACAAAGAGGTATCAGCTCACACCAGTCAGAATCACCATCAGCAAGAACTCTATAAACAGTCAATCCTGAAGGTGTTGTGGAGAAATGCATACCCTCAACTTTAAGAGGGACGTAACCCGGAAAGAGCCACTAATGAGAACAGAATGGAGGGGCCTTTAAAAGGTAAACATTGAGCTCCCATATGATCCAGCAGGCCCATTCCTGGACCTATAACCTAAGAAGACAGAATTGGAAAGACACAGGCAGGCAAATGTGCACTGCACAGTATTACAATAGCCAAGATATGGAAGTAACCAAAAAGTCCACCAACAGATGGGTGGACAAAGAAAAACTGCTACATGTCGAGATGGAATATTAGCTAGCGCAAAAATGAAACAATGCCATTTGCAGCACCATAGATGAGTCTAGAAGTAATCACGCAACTTGTGGTAAATGAGGAAGAGGAAGACACATGTCCTATCATATCACTTATAGGTGTTACCTAAAATTCGATACCAATGAAGATATTTCCAGAGAGAAAGGCAATCACAGATTCATTCAACAAACTTATGGTTCACCAAACGGAAAGGTGTGAGGATTAGATACATTACGACTTTGGGGTTAACAGAGATATACAAACACATGGGAAATATATAATCACCAAAGGCCTACGGAATACCAAGAGAAGACCACTCAACATTGTGTCATAACCTACATGGGAAAAGGATCCGAAGAAGAATAGATATATGTATATGTATGAAAGAACCACATCTTGCACACCTAGAACACACCAAACATTGTAATCAAATTTGCTGTGATAAAAAATAAAAATTAAGTTACCAATACGAACAAGAAGTAATGAGCCATAAACATAAAGGGCTTTTTCCTGGCACATTCCATTCTAATTTACAACCTACTGCACCACTTCCATTAAGGCTCTGTTGCCCTAGTAACCAGATTTGGTAAAGGAGAAATGCTGCCGCCTTGCGGCCGTTTCCCACAAGAGCGGCTTTAAACCCACAGCTGATGGTCAGTGAACATTCACAAGGACTCGGGGCTGTAAAGGACACCTGCACTCAAAAATGGTGCTGAGGTCGGGAATGAACAAAAAAATTCGAAACACGCAAATCTTTCAGGAAGATAGTATGAGGAGGTAAGTTTGACTCACTCTCTTTAAAGAAAAGGAAAATGGATAAAAGCTCAACCTCAGGAAGTACTAGACTCATGCAATCTAATCTACAAAAAGGTTTCAACTCTCTCCAGTCGACTGACCGTCAGGAAAAGGTCTACAAACAATAAACGCTGCAGACGTTTTAGAGAACTTTCTACCCTCTACTTGCTGGTGAGATGTGAAAGGGTAACCGACAATAATGAGAATAGAAAGGAGCTGGTGGAAAAGTAAAAATTGTGGTACCATTCAATCCAGCGGGTGGACCACTGGCCCTGTCACCTGAGAAGAACAGAGTCGTGAAGACACAGGCTGCCAAAGCTGCACTGCAGCCTTATTCACAATAGCCAAGACAGTGAAGCTACCAAAATGTCCATCAACAGGAGAATGGATGAAAAGAAGTGGTCCATGTACACGATGGAATATTAGCCATGGAAAACAATGAAACACTGCCCTTTGAGGCACCACAGATGAGCCTGGAGATAATCACAAAACATGAGGTAAGTCGGAAAGCAAAAGACCTATATCCTCTGATATCACTTAGAGGCGTTATCTAATAACTGACACAAATGAACATATTTCCACAGACAAAGACACTCACAGACTTAGAAAACAAACTATGCTCATCTAAAAGGAAAGGTGGGGGGAATGGATCAATGAACATCAGTGTTACTATACAGATACAAATTCATATTATATACATATACCAAAAAGACCGACCAGATAGCAAGGGAGGTCTATGGAACGCTCTGTAATATTTTACATGGGAAGAGGATCTGTACATGCTTAGACATAGATCATGTACAAATGAACCAGATATTGTAAACCTAGGATAAATAATTGTCTAATCTATACCCCGATTACAAAATTTAAAAAAAAACAAGAAGGAATGAGACTTACACTAATGGGGGTTTCTCCTAGCACATTCCATTCTAATTTACAACCTAGGAACACGACTTCCAGAAAGACTCTGCTGCCCTCGTACCCAGATATGACAACGGAGAAATGCTGTCTCCTAGTGGCCGTTACCCTTAAGAGCAGCTTTAAACCCATTGCTAAAGGTCCCTATATATTCACCAAACTTGCAGTTCTGTAAATGACACCTGCCCTCCAAAAAAGGCCTGGGGTCGAAAATCGACCAATAAATTCACAACAGGGCAACCTTCCAAGAAGACAAATTCAAGACGTATATTGTACTCATACTTTTTTCTGTTTTTTTTTTTTTTGACAGAAAGGAAAAGGCGTGGAAAAATGATGAATTTTAGGAATTTTTAAAGACATGCAAGCCCCAATTAGAAAAACCTATCAGCTCACAGCAGTCAGAATGGTCATTAGCAAAGACGCTGCAAACAATAAATGCTGAAGGGATTGGGGAGAAATGCGTACCCTCGGCTCTAAGGGGGACGTGGTAGGAGCCACTAATGAAAACACAATGCAGGTGCTTTGAAAAGGGAAACACTGAGCTACCAGTCCATCAATCACACCCACTGCTGGGCCCATCTCCTGAGAAAATGAGAATCAAAAAGTCACAGGCTGGCAATCCTGCACTCCAGCAATATTTACCATAGCCAACACTCGGAAGCAATGAAAATGTCCATCATCAGAGGAATGCACCAAGAAGAAGTGGTCCATGTACACAATGGAATATTACTCCAATAAAAACTATAAATTAAATTTAAAAAACAGACAAAAGTAAGGAGATAGCAGCTTCTGTGGGTTTACCCGGGCACATTCCACTCTAATTTATAAGCGAGGAACACCGCTGGCCGGGAGGTCTGTTTCCCTAGTTACCCGAGTGGGGAACGTAGAAAGGATGCCGCCCTCTGGCCGTTACCTGCAAAAGCAGCTGTAAAGCCTGGGCTAATGGTCACTTGATATGAACAAGTACTGCAGGGCTGTAAGTGAAACGTGCCCTCCAAATGTCTTGAGGGAAGTAATGGCCAAAATTTTCCAAAATGTGACACATACTTGAAGAAAACACTTTGAAGAACTAAGCTGTAATCACAGTTTGAAAACTAAAAAGGACATGGCTTAAAGGTCAATTTCAACGGAATATGACACACATGCAAATTCAAACCACAAAGAGGTATCAGCTCACACCAGTCAGAATCACCATCAGCAAGAACTCTATAAACAGTCAATCCTGAAGGTGTTGTGGAGAAATGCATACCCTCAACTTTAAGAGGGACGTAACCCGGAAAGAGCCACTAATGAGAACAGAATGGAGGGGCCTTTAAAAGGTAAACATTGAGCTCCCATATGATCCAGCAGGCCCATTCCTGGACCTATAACCTAAGAAGACAGAATTGGAAAGACACAGGCAGGCAAATGTGCACTGCACAGTATTACAATAGCCAAGATATGGAAGTAACCAAAAAGTCCACCAACAGATGGGTGGACAAAGAAAAACTGCTACATGTCGAGATGGAATATTAGCTAGCGCAAAAATGAAACAATGCCATTTGCAGCACCATAGATGAGTCTAGAAGTAATCACGCAACTTGTGGTAAATGAGGAAGAGAAAGACACATGTCCTATCATATCACTTATAGGTGTTACCTAAAATTCGATACCAATGAAGATGTTTCCAGAGAGAAAGGCAATCACAGATTCATTCAACAAACTTATGGTTCACCAAACGGAAAGGTGTGAGGATTAGATACATTACGACTTTGGGGTTAACAGAGATATACAAACACATGGGAAATATATAATCACCAAAGGCCTACGGAATACCAAGAGAAGACCACTCAACATTGTGTCATAACCTACATGGGAAAAGGATCCGAAGAAGAATAGATATATGTATATGTATGAAAGAACCACATCTTGCACACCTAGAACACACCAAACATTGTAATCAAATTTGCTGTGATAAAAAATAAAAATTAAGTTACCAATACGAACAAGAAGTAATGAGCCATAAACATAAAGGGCTTTTTCCTGGCACATTCCATTCTAATTTACAACCTACTGCACCACTTCCATTAAGGCTCTGTTGCCCTAGTAACCAGATTTGGTAACGGAGAAATGCTGCCGCCTTGCGGCCGTTTCCCACAAGAGCGGCTTTAAACCCACAGCTGATGGTCAGTGAACATTCACAAGGACTCGGGGCTGTAAAGGACACCTGCACTCAAAAATGGTGCTGAGGTCGGGAATGAACAAAAAAATTCGAAACACGCAAATCTTTCAGGAAGATAGTATGAGGAGGTAAGTTTGACTCACTCTCTTTAAAGAAAAGGAAAATGGATAAAAGCTCAACCTCAGGAAGTACTAGACTCATGCAATCTAATCTACAAAAAGGTTTCAACTCTCTCCAGTCGACTGACCGTCAGGAAAAGGTCTACAAACAATAAACGCTGCAGACGTTTTAGAGAACTTTCTACCCTCTACTTGCTGGTGAGATGTGAAAGGGTAACCGACAATAATGAGAATAGAAAGGAGCTGGTGGAAAAGTAAAAATTGTGGTACCATTCAATCCAGCGGGTGGACCACTGGCCCTGTCACCTGAGAAGAACAGAGTCGTGAAGACACAGGCTGCCAAAGCTGCACTGCAGCCTTATTCACAATAGCCAAGACAGTGAAGCTACCAAAATGTCCATCAACAGGAGAATGGATGAAAAGAAGTGGTCCATGTACACCATGGAATATTAGCCATGGAAAACAATGAAACACTGCCCTTTGAGGCACCACAGATGAGCCTGGAGATAATCACAAAACATGAGGTAAGTCGGAAAGCAAAAGACCTATATCCTCTGATATCACTTAGAGGCGTTATCTAATAACTGACACAAATGAACATATTTCCACAGACAAAGACACTCACAGACTTAGAAAACAAACTATGCTCATCTAAAAGGAAAGGTGGGGGGAATGGATCAATGAACATCAGTGTTACTATACAGATACAAATTCATATTATATACATATACCAAAAAGACCGACCAGATAGCAAGGGAGGTCTATGGAACGCTCTGTAATATTTTACATGGGAAGAGGATCTGTACATGCTTAGACATAGATCATGTACAAATGAACCAGATATTGTAAACCTAGGATAAATAATTGTCTAATCTATACCCCGATTACAAAATTTAAAAAAAAACAAGAAGGAATGAGACTTACACTAATGGGGGTTTCTCCTAGCACATTCCATTCTAATTTACAACCTAGGAACACGACTTCCAGAAAGACTCTGCTGCCCTCGTACCCAGATATGACAACGGAGAAATGCTGTCTCCTAGTGGCCGTTACCCTTAAGAGCAGCTTTAAACCCATTGCTAAAGGTCCCTATATATTCACCAAACTTGCAGTTCTGTAAATGACACCTGCCCTCCAAAAAAGGCCTGGGGTCGAAAATCGACCAATAAATTCACAACAGGGCAACCTTCCAAGAAGACAAATTCAAGACGTATATTGTACTCATACTTTTTTCTGTTTTTTTTTTTTTTTGACAGAAAGGAAAAGGCGTGGAAAAATGATGAATTTTAGGAATTTTTAAAGACATGCAAGCCCCAATTAGAAAAACCTATCAGCTCACAGCAGTCAGAATGGTCATTAGCAAAGACGCTGCAAACAATAAATGCTGAAGGGATTGGGGAGAAATGCGTACCCTCGGCTCTAAGGGGGACGTGGTAGGAGCCACTAATGAAAACACAATGCAGGTGCTTTGAAAAGGGAAACACTGAGCTACCAGTCCATCAATCACACCCACTGCTGGGCCCATCTCCTGAGAAAATGAGAATCAAAAAGTCACAGGCTGGCAATCCTGCACTCCAGCAATATTTACCATAGCCAACACTCGGAAGCAATGAAAATGTCCATCATCAGAGGAATGCACCAAGAAGAAGTGGTCCATGTACACAATGGAATATTACTCCAATAAAAACTATAAATTAAATTTAAAAAACAGACAAAAGTAAGGAGATAGCAGCTTCTGTGGGTTTACCCGGGCACATTCCACTGTAATTTATAAGCGAGGAACACCGCTGGCCGGGAGGTCTGTTTCCCTAGTTACCCGAGTGGGGAACGTAGAAAGGATGCCGCCCTCTGGCCGTTACCTGCAAAAGCAGCTGTAAAGCCTGGGCTAATGGTCACTTGATATGAACAAGTACTGCAGGGCTGTAAGTGAAACGTGCCCTCCAAATGTCTTGAGGGAAGTAATGGCCAAAATTTTCCAAAATGTGACACATACTTGAAGAAAACACTTTGAAGAACTAAGCTGTAATCACAGTTTGAAAACTAAAAAGGACATGGCTTAAAGGTCAATTTCAACGGAATATGACACACATGCAAATTCAAACCACAAAGAGGTATCAGCTCACACCAGTCAGAATCACCATCAGCAAGAACTCTATAAACAGTCAATCCTGAAGGTGTTGTGGAGAAATGCATACCCTCAACTTTAAGAGGGACGTAACCCGGAAAGAGCCACTAATGAGAACAGAATGGAGGGGCCTTTAAAAGGTAAACATTGAGCTCCCATATGATCCAGCAGGCCCATTCCTGGACCTATAACCTAAGAAGACAGAATTGGAAAGACACAGGCAGGCAAATGTGCACTGCACAGTATTACAATAGCCAAGATATGGAAGTAACCAAAAAGTCCACCAACAGATGGGTGGACAAAGAAAAACTGCTACATGTCGAGATGGAATATTAGCTAGCGCAAAAATGAAACAATGCCATTTGCAGCACCATAGATGAGTCTAGAAGTAATCACGCAACTTGTGGTAAATGAGGAAGAGGAAGACACATGTCCTATCATATCACTTATAGGTGTTACCTAAAATTCGATACCAATGAAGATATTTCCAGAGAGAAAGGCAATCACAGATTCATTCAACAAACTTATGGTTCACCAAACGGAAAGGTGTGAGGATTAGATACATTACGACTTTGGGGTTAACAGAGATATACAAACACATGGGAAATATATAATCACCAAAGGCCTACGGAATACCAAGAGAAGACCACTCAACATTGTGTCATAACCTACATGGGAAAAGGATCCGAAGAAGAATAGATATATGTATATGTATGAAAGAACCACATCTTGCACACCTAGAACACACCAAACATTGTAATCAAATTTGCTGTGATAAAAAATAAAAATTAAGTTACCAATACGAACAAGAAGTAATGAGCCATAAACATAAAGGGCTTTTTCCTGGCACATTCCATTCTAATTTACAACCTACTGCACCACTTCCATTAAGGCTCTGTTGCCCTAGTAACCAGATTTGGTAAAGGAGAAATGCTGCCGCCTTGCGGCCGTTTCCCACAAGAGCGGCTTTAAACCCACAGCTGATGGTCACTGAACATTCACAAGGACTCGGGGCTGTAAAGGACACCTGCACTCAAAAATGGTGCTGAGGTCGGGAATGAACAAAAAAATTCGAAACACGCAAATCTTTCAGGAAGATAGTATGAGGAGGTAAGTTTGACTCACTCTCTTTAAAGAAAAGGAAAATGGATAAAAGCTCAACCTCAGGAAGTACTAGACTCATGCAATCTAATCTACAAAAAGGTTTCAACTCTCTCCAGTCGACTGACCGTCAGGAAAAGGTCTACAAACAATAAACGCTGCAGACGTTTTAGAGAACTTTCTACCCTCTACTTGCTGGTGAGATGTGAAAGGGTAACCGACAATAATGAGAATAGAAAGGAGCTGGTGGAAAAGTAAAAATTGTGGTACCATTCAATCCAGCGGGTGGACCACTGGCCCTGTCACCTGAGAAGAACAGAGTCGTGAAGACACAGGCTGCCAAAGCTGCACTGCAGCCTTATTCACAATAGCCAAGACAGTGAAGCTACCAAAATGTCCATCAACAGGAGAATGGATGAAAAGAAGTGGTCCATGTACACGATGGAATATTAGCCATGGAAAACAATGAAACACTGCCCTTTGAGGCACCACAGATGAGCCTGGAGATAATCACAAAACATGAGGTAAGTCGGAAAGCAAAAGACCTATATCCTCTGATATCACTTAGAGGCGTTATCTAATAACTGACACAAATGAACATATTTCCACAGACAAAGACACTCACAGACTTAGAAAACAAACTATGCTCATCTAAAAGGAAAGGTGGGGGGAATGGATCAATGAACATCAGTGTTACTATACAGATACAAATTCATATTATATACATATACCAAAAAGACCGACCAGATAGCAAGGGAGGTCTATGGAACGCTCTGTAATATTTTACATGGGAAGAGGATCTGTACATGCTTAGACATAGATCATGTACAAATGAACCAGATATTGTAAACCTAGGATAAATAATTGTCTAATCTATACCCCGATTACAAAATTTAAAAAAAAACAAGAAGGAATGAGACTTACACTAATGGGGGTTTCTCCTAGCACATTCCATTCTAATTTACAACCTAGGAACACGACTTCCAGAAAGACTCTGCTGCCCTCGTACCCAGATATGACAACGGAGAAATGCTGTCTCCTAGTGGCCGTTACCCTTAAGAGCAGCTTTAAACCCATTGCTAAAGGTCCCTATATATTCACCAAACTTGCAGTTCTGTAAATGACACCTGCCCTCCAAAAAAGGCCTGGGGTCGAAAATCGACCAATAAATTCACAACAGGGCAACCTTCCAAGAAGACAAATTCAAGACGTATATTGTACTCATACTTTTTTCTGTTTTTTTTTTTTTTGACAGAAAGGAAAAGGCGTGGAAAAATGATGAATTTTAGGAATTTTTAAAGACATGCAAGCCCCAATTAGAAAAACCTATCAGCTCACAGCAGTCAGAATGGTCATTAGCAAAGACGCTGCAAACAATAAATGCTGAAGGGATTGGGGAGAAATGCGTACCCTCGGCTCTAAGGGGGACGTGGTAGGAGCCACTAATGAAAACACAATGCAGGTGCTTTGAAAAGGGAAACACTGAGCTACCAGTCCATCAATCACACCCACTGCTGGGCCCATCTCCTGAGAAAATGAGAATCAAAAAGTCACAGGCTGGCAATCCTGCACTCCAGCAATATTTACCATAGCCAACACTCGGAAGCAATGAAAATGTCCATCATCAGAGGAATGCACCAAGAAGAAGTGGTCCATGTACACAATGGAATATTACTCCAATAAAAACTATAAATTAAATTTAAAAAACAGACAAAAGTAAGGAGATAGCAGCTTCTGTGGGTTTACCCGGGCACATTCCACTGTAATTTATAAGCGAGGAACACCGCTGGCCGGGAGGTCTGTTTCCCTAGTTACCCGAGTGGGGAACGTAGAAAGGATGCCGCCCTCTGGCCGTTACCTGCAAAAGCAGCTGTAAAGCCTGGGCTAATGGTCACTTGATATGAACAAGTACTGCAGGGCTGTAAGTGAAACGTGCCCTCCAAATGTCTTGAGGGAAGTAATGGCCAAAATTTTCCAAAATGTGACACATACTTGAAGAAAACACTTTGAAGAACTAAGCTGTAATCACAGTTTGAAAACTAAAAAGGACATGGCTTAAAGGTCAATTTCAACGGAATATGACACACATGCAAATTCAAACCACAAAGAGGTATCAGCTCACACCAGTCAGAATCACCATCAGCAAGAACTCTATAAACAGTCAATCCTGAAGGTGTTGTGGAGAAATGCATACCCTCAACTTTAAGAGGGACGTAACCCGGAAAGAGCCACTAATGAGAACAGAATGGAGGGGCCTTTAAAAGGTAAACATTGAGCTCCCATATGATCCAGCAGGCCCATTCCTGGACCTATAACCTAAGAAGACAGAATTGGAAAGACACAGGCAGGCAAATGTGCACTGCACAGTATTACAATAGCCAAGATATGGAAGTAACCAAAAAGTCCACCAACAGATGGGTGGACAAAGAAAAACTGCTACATGTCGAGATGGAATATTAGCTAGCGCAAAAATGAAACAATGCCATTTGCAGCACCATAGATGAGTCTAGAAGTAATCACGCAACTTGTGGTAAATGAGGAAGAGGAAGACACATGTCCTATCATATCACTTATAGGTGTTACCTAAAATTCGATACCAATGAAGATATTTCCAGAGAGAAAGGCAATCACAGATTCATTCAACAAACTTATGGTTCACCAAACGGAAAGGTGTGAGGATTAGATACATTACGACTTTGGGGTTAACAGAGATATACAAACACATGGGAAATATATAATCACCAAAGGCCTACGGAATACCAAGAGAAGACCACTCAACATTGTGTCATAACCTACATGGGAAAAGGATCCGAAGAAGAATAGATATATGTATATGTATGAAAGAACCACATCTTGCACACCTAGAACACACCAAACATTGTAATCAAATTTGCTGTGATAAAAAATAAAAATTAAGTTACCAATACGAACAAGAAGTAATGAGCCATAAACATAAAGGGCTTTTTCCTGGCACATTCCATTCTAATTTACAACCTACTGCACCACTTCCATTAAGGCTCTGTTGCCCTAGTAACCAGATTTGGTAAAGGAGAAATGCTGCCGCCTTGCGGCCGTTTCCCACAAGAGCGGCTTTAAACCCACAGCTGATGGTCAGTGAACATTCACAAGGACTCGGGGCTGTAAAGGACACCTGCACTCAAAAATGGTGCTGAGGTCGGGAATGAACAAAAAAATTCGAAACACGCAAATCTTTCAGGAAGATAGTATGAGGAGGTAAGTTTGACTCACTCTCTTTAAAGAAAAGGAAAATGGATAAAAGCTCAACCTCAGGAAGTACTAGACTCATGCAATCTAATCTACAAAAAGGTTTCAACTCTCTCCAGTCGACTGACCGTCAGGAAAAGGTCTACAAACAATAAACGCTGCAGACGTTTTAGAGAACTTTCTACCCTCTACTTGCTGGTGAGATGTGAAAGGGTAACCGACAATAATGAGAATAGAAAGGAGCTGGTGGAAAAGTAAAAATTGTGGTACCATTCAATCCAGCGGGTGGACCACTGGCCCTGTCACCTGAGAAGAACAGAGTCGTGAAGACACAGGCTGCCAAAGCTGCACTGCAGCCTTATTCACAATAGCCAAGACAGTGAAGCTACCAAAATGTCCATCAACAGGAGAATGGATGAAAAGAAGTGGTCCATGTACACCATGGAATATTAGCCATGGAAAACAATGAAACACTGCCCTTTGAGGCACCACAGATGAGCCTGGAGATAATCACAAAACATGAGGTAAGTCGGAAAGCAAAAGACCTATATCCTCTGATATCACTTAGAGGCGTTATCTAATAACTGACACAAATGAACATATTTCCACAGACAAAGACACTCACAGACTTAGAAAACAAACTATGCTCATCTAAAAGGAAAGGTGGGGGGAATGGATCAATGAACATCAGTGTTACTATACAGATACAAATTCATATTATATACATATACCAAAAAGACCGACCAGATAGCAAGGGAGGTCTATGGAACGCTCTGTAATATTTTACATGGGAAGAGGATCTGTACATGCTTAGACATAGATCATGTACAAATGAACCAGATATTGTAAACCTAGGATAAATAATTGTCTAATCTATACCCCGATTACAAAATTTAAAAAAAAACAAGAAGGAATGAGACTTACACTAATGGGGGTTTCTCCTAGCACATTCCATTCTAATTTACAACCTAGGAACACGACTTCCAGAAAGACTCTGCTGCCCTCGTACCCAGATATGACAACGGAGAAATGCTGTCTCCTAGTGGCCGTTACCCTTAAGAGCAGCTTTAAACCCATTGCTAAAGGTCCCTATATATTCACCAAACTTGCAGTTCTGTAAATGACACCTGCCCTCCAAAAAAGGCCTGGGGTCGAAAATCGACCAATAAATTCACAACAGGGCAACCTTCCAAGAAGACAAATTCAAGACGTATATTGTACTCATACTTTTTTCTGTTTTTTTTTTTTTGACAGAAAGGAAAAGGCGTGGAAAAATGATGAATTTTAGGAATTTTTAAAGACATGCAAGCCCCAATTAGAAAAACCTATCAGCTCACAGCAGTCAGAATGGTCATTAGCAAAGACGCTGCAAACAATAAATGCTGAAGGGATTGGGGAGAAATGCGTACCCTCGGCTCTAAGGGGGACGTGGTAGGAGCCACTAATGAAAACACAATGCAGGTGCTTTGAAAAGGGAAACACTGAGCTACCAGTCCATCAATCACACCCACTGCTGGGCCCATCTCCTGAGAAAATGAGAATCAAAAAGTCACAGGCTGGCAATCCTGCACTCCAGCAATATTTACCATAGCCAACACTCGGAAGCAATGAAAATGTCCATCATCAGAGGAATGCACCAAGAAGAAGTGGTCCATGTACACAATGGAATATTACTCCAATAAAAACTATAAATTAAATTTAAAAAACAAACAAAAGTAAGGAGATAGCAGCTTCTGTGGGTTTACCCGGGCACATTCCACTCTAATTTATAAGCGAGGAACACCGCTGGCCGGGAGGTCTGTTTCCCTAGTTACCCGAGTGGGGAACGTAGAAAGGATGCCGCCCTCTGGCCGTTACCTGCAAAAGCAGCTGTAAAGCCTGGGCTAATGGTCACTTGATATGAACAAGTACTGCAGGGCTGTAAGTGAAACGTGCCCTCCAAATGTCTTGAGGGAAGTAATGGCCAAAATTTTCCAAAATGTGACACATACTTGAAGAAAACACTTTGAAGAACTAAGCTGTAATCACAGTTTGAAAACTAAAAAGGACATGGCTTAAAGGTCAATTTCAACGGAATATGACACACATGCAAATTCAAACCACAAAGAGGTATCAGCTCACACCAGTCAGAATCACCATCAGCAAGAACTCTATAAACAGTCAATCCTGAAGGTGTTGTGGAGAAATGCATACCCTCAACTTTAAGAGGGACGTAACCCGGAAAGAGCCACTAATGAGAACAGAATGGAGGGGCCTTTAAAAGGTAAACATTGAGCTCCCATATGATCCAGCAGGCCCATTCCTGGACCTATAACCTAAGAAGACAGAATTGGAAAGACACAGGCAGGCAAATGTGCACTGCACAGTATTACAATAGCCAAGATATGGAAGTAACCAAAAAGTCCACCAACAGATGGGTGGACAAAGAAAAACTGCTACATGTCGAGATGGAATATTAGCTAGCGCAAAAATGAAACAATGCCATTTGCAGCACCATAGATGAGTCTAGAAGTAATCACGCAACTTGTGGTAAATGAGGAAGAGAAAGACACATGTCCTATCATATCACTTATAGGTGTTACCTAAAATTCGATACCAATGAAGATGTTTCCAGAGAGAAAGGCAATCACAGATTCATTCAACAAACTTATGGTTCACCAAACGGAAAGGTGTGAGGATTAGATACATTACGACTTTGGGGTTAACAGAGATATACAAACACATGGGAAATATATAATCACCAAAGGCCTACGGAATACCAAGAGAAGACCACTCAACATTGTGTCATAACCTACATGGGAAAAGGATCCGAAGAAGAATAGATATATGTATATGTATGAAAGAACCACATCTTGCACACCTAGAACACACCAAACATTGTAATCAAATTTGCTGTGATAAAAAATAAAAATTAAGTTACCAATACGAACAAGAAGTAATGAGCCATAAACATAAAGGGCTTTTTCCTGGCACATTCCATTCTAATTTACAACCTACTGCACCACTTCCATTAAGGCTCTGTTGCCCTAGTAACCAGATTTGGTAAAGGAGAAATGCTGCCGCCTTGCGGCCGTTTCCCACAAGAGCGGCTTTAAACCCACAGCTGATGGTCACTGAACATTCACAAGGACTCGGGGCTGTAAAGGACACCTGCACTCAAAAATGGTGCTGAGGTCGGGAATGAACAAAAAAATTCGAAACACGCAAATCTTTCAGGAAGATAGTATGAGGAGGTAAGTTTGACTCACTCTCTTTAAAGAAAAGGAAAATGGATAAAAGCTCAACCTCAGGAAGTACTAGACTCATGCAATCTAATCTACAAAAAGGTTTCAACTCTCTCCAGTCGACTGACCGTCAGGAAAAGGTCTACAAACAATAAACGCTGCAGACGTTTTAGAGAACTTTCTACCCTCTACTTGCTGGTGAGATGTGAAAGGGTAACCGACAATAATGAGAATAGAAAGGAGCTGGTGGAAAAGTAAAAATTGTGGTACCATTCAATCCAGCGGGTGGACCACTGGCCCTGTCACCTGAGAAGAACAGAGTCGTGAAGACACAGGCTGCCAAAGCTGCACTGCAGCCTTATTCACAATAGCCAAGACAGTGAAGCTACCAAAATGTCCATCAACAGGAGAATGGATGAAAAGAAGTGGTCCATGTACACCATGGAATATTAGCCATGGAAAACAATGAAACACTGCCCTTTGAGGCACCACAGATGAGCCTGGAGATAATCACAAAACATGAGGTAAGTCGGAAAGCAAAAGACCTATATCCTCTGATATCACTTAGAGGCGTTATCTAATAACTGACACAAATGAACATATTTCCACAGACAAAGACACTCACAGACTTAGAAAACAAACTATGCTCATCTAAAAGGAAAGGTGGGGGGAATGGATCAATGAACATCAGTGTTACTATACAGATACAAATTCATATTATATACATATACCAAAAAGACCGACCAGATAGCAAGGGAGGTCTATGGAACGCTCTGTAATATTTTACATGGGAAGAGGATCTGTACATGCTTAGACATAGATCATGTACAAATGAACCAGATATTGTAAACCTAGGATAAATAATTGTCTAATCTATACCCCGATTACAAAATTTAAAAAAAAACAAGAAGGAATGAGACTTACACTAATGGGGGTTTCTCCTAGCACATTCCATTCTAATTTACAACCTAGGAACACGACTTCCAGAAAGACTCTGCTGCCCTCGTACCCAGATATGACAACGGAGAAATGCTGTCTCCTAGTGGCCGTTACCCTTAAGAGCAGCTTTAAACCCATTGCTAAAGGTCCCTATATATTCACCAAACTTGCAGTTCTGTAAATGACACCTGCCCTCCAAAAAAGGCCTGGGGTCGAAAATCGACCAATAAATTCACAACAGGGCAACCTTCCAAGAAGACAAATTCAAGACGTATATTGTACTCATACTTTTTTCTGTTGTTTTTTTTTTTTTGACAGAAAGGAAAAGGCGTGGAAAAATGATGAATTTTAGGAATTTTTAAAGACATGCAAGCCCCAATTAGAAAAACCTATCAGCTCACAGCAGTCAGAATGGTCATTAGCAAAGACGCTGCAAACAATAAATGCTGAAGGGATTGGGGAGAAATGCGTACCCTCGGCTCTAAGGGGGACGTGGTAGGAGCCACTAATGAAAACACAATGCAGGTGCTTTGAAAAGGGAAACACTGAGCTACCAGTCCATCAATCACACCCACTGCTGGGCCCATCTCCTGAGAAAATGAGAATCAAAAAGTCACAGGCTGGCAATCCTGCACTCCAGCAATATTTACCATAGCCAACACTCGGAAGCAATGAAAATGTCCATCATCAGAGGAATGCACCAAGAAGAAGTGGTCCATGTACACAATGGAATATTACTCCAATAAAAACTATAAATTAAATTTAAAAAACAAACAAAAGTAAGGAGATAGCAGCTTCTGTGGGTTTACCCGGGCACATTCCACTCTAATTTATAAGCGAGGAACACCGCTGGCCGGGAGGTCTGTTTCCCTAGTTACCCGAGTGGGGAACGTAGAAAGGATGCCGCCCTCTGGCCGTTACCTGCAAAAGCAGCTGTAAAGCCTGGGCTAATGGTCACTTGATATGAACAAGTACTGCAGGGCTGTAAGTGAAACGTGCCCTCCAAATGTCTTGAGGGAAGTAATGGCCAAAATTTTCCAAAATGTGACACATACTTGAAGAAAACACTTTGAAGAAGTAAGCTGTAATCACAGTTTGAAAACTAAAAAGGACATGGCTTAAAGGTCAATTTCAACGGAATATGACACACATGCAAATTCAAACCACAAAGAGGTATCAGCTCACACCAGTCAGAATCACCATCAGCAAGAACTCTATAAACAGTCAATCCTGAAGGTGTTGTGGAGAAATGCATACCCTCAACTTTAAGAGGGACGTAACCCGGAAAGAGCCACTAATGAGAACAGAATGGAGGGGCCTTTAAAAGGTAAACATTGAGCTCCCATATGATCCAGCAGGCCCATTCCTGGACCTATAACCTAAGAAGACAGAATTGGAAAGACACAGGCAGGCAAATGTGCACTGCACAGTATTACAATAGCCAAGATATGGAAGTAACCAAAAAGTCCACCAACAGATGGGTGGACAAAGAAAAACTGCTACATGTCGAGATGGAATATTAGCTAGCGCAAAAATGAAACAATGCCATTTGCAGCACCATAGATGAGTCTAGAAGTAATCACGCAACTTGTGGTAAATGAGGAAGAGAAAGACACATGTCCTATCATATCACTTATAGGTGTTACCTAAAATTCGATACCAATGAAGATGTTTCCAGAGAGAAAGGCAATCACAGATTCATTCAACAAACTTATGGTTCACCAAACGGAAAGGTGTGAGGATTAGATACATTACGACTTTGGGGTTAACAGAGATATACAAACACATGGGAAATATATAATCACCAAAGGCCTACGGAATACCAAGAGAAGACCACTCAACATTGTGTCATAACCTACATGGGAAAAGGATCCGAAGAAGAATAGATATATGTATATGTATGAAAGAACCACATCTTGCACACCTAGAACACACCAAACATTGTAATCAAATTTGCTGTGATAAAAAATAAAAATTAAGTTACCAATACGAACAAGAAGTAATGAGCCATAAACATAAAGGGCTTTTTCCTGGCACATTCCATTCTAATTTACAACCTACTGCACCACTTCCATTAAGGCTCTGTTGCCCTAGTAACCAGATTTGGTAAAGGAGAAATGCTGCCGCCTTGCGGCCGTTTCCCACAAGAGCGGCTTTAAACCCACAGCTGATGGTCACTGAACATTCACAAGGACTCGGGGCTGTAAAGGACACCTGCACTCAAAAATGGTGCTGAGGTCGGGAATGAACAAAAAAATTCGAAACACGCAAATCTTTCAGGAAGATAGTATGAGGAGGTAAGTTTGACTCACTCTCTTTAAAGAAAAGGAAAATGGATAAAAGCTCAACCTCAGGAAGTACTAGACTCATGCAATCTAATCTACAAAAAGGTTTCAACTCTCTCCAGTCGACTGACCGTCAGGAAAAGGTCTACAAACAATAAACGCTGCAGACGTTTTAGAGAACTTTCTACCCTCTACTTGCTGGTGAGATGTGAAAGGGTAACCGACAATAATGAGAATAGAAAGGAGCTGGTGGAAAAGTAAAAATTGTGGTACCATTCAATCCAGCGGGTGGACCACTGGCCCTGTCACCTGAGAAGAACAGAGTCGTGAAGACACAGGCTGCCAAAGCTGCACTGCAGCCTTATTCACAATAGCCAAGACAGTGAAGCTACCAAAATGTCCATCAACAGGAGAATGGATGAAAAGAAGTGGTCCATGTACACCATGGAATATTAGCCATGGAAAACAATGAAACACTGCCCTTTGAGGCACCACAGATGAGCCTGGAGATAATCACAAAACATGAGGTAAGTCGGAAAGCAAAAGACCTATATCCTCTGATATCACTTAGAGGCGTTATCTAATAACTGACACAAATGAACATATTTCCACAGACAAAGACACTCACAGACTTAGAAAACAAACTATGCTCATCTAAAAGGAAAGGTGGGGGGAATGGATCAATGAACATCAGTGTTACTATACAGATACAAATTCATATTATATACATATACCAAAAAGACCGACCAGATAGCAAGGGAGGTCTATGGAACGCTCTGTAATATTTTACATGGGAAGAGGATCTGTACATGCTTAGACATAGATCATGTACAAATGAACCAGATATTGTAAACCTAGGATAAATAATTGTCTAATCTATACCCCGATTACAAAATTTAAAAAAAAACAAGAAGGAATGAGACTTACACTAATGGGGGTTTCTCCTAGCACATTCCATTCTAATTTACAACCTAGGAACACGACTTCCAGAAAGACTCTGCTGCCCTCGTACCCAGATATGACAACGGAGAAATGCTGTCTCCTAGTGGCCGTTACCCTTAAGAGCAGCTTTAAACCCATTGCTAAAGGTCCCTATATATTCACCAAACTTGCAGTTCTGTAAATGACACCTGCCCTCCAAAAAAGGCCTGGGGTCGAAAATCGACCAATAAATTCACAACAGGGCAACCTTCCAAGAAGACAAATTCAAGACGTATATTGTACTCATACTTTTTTCTGTTTTTTTTTTTTTTGACAGAAAGGAAAAGGCGTGGAAAAATGATGAATTTTAGGAATTTTTAAAGACATGCAAGCCCCAATTAGAAAAACCTATCAGCTCACAGCAGTCAGAATGGTCATTAGCAAAGACGCTGCAAACAATAAATGCTGAAGGGATTGGGGAGAAATGCGTACCCTCGGCTCTAAGGGGGACGTGGTAGGAGCCACTAATGAAAACACAATGCAGGTGCTTTGAAAAGGGAAACACTGAGCTACCAGTCCATCAATCACACCCACTGCTGGGCCCATCTCCTGAGAAAATGAGAATCAAAAAGTCACAGGCTGGCAATCCTGCACTCCAGCAATATTTACCATAGCCAACACTCGGAAGCAATGAAAATGTCCATCATCAGAGGAATGCACCAAGAAGAAGTGGTCCATGTACACAATGGAATATTACTCCAATAAAAACTATAAATTAAATTTAAAAAACAGACAAAAGTAAGGAGATAGCAGCTTCTGTGGGTTTACCCGGGCACATTCCACTCTAATTTATAAGCGAGGAACACCGCTGGCCGGGAGGTCTGTTTCCCTAGTTACCCGAGTGGGGAACGTAGAAAGGATGCCGCCCTCTGGCCGTTACCTGCAAAAGCAGCTGTAAAGCCTGGGCTAATGGTCACTTGATATGAACAAGTACTGCAGGGCTGTAAGTGAAACGTGCCCTCCAAATGTCTTGAGGGAAGTAATGGCCAAAATTTTCCAAAATGTGACACATACTTGAAGAAAACACTTTGAAGAACTAAGCTGTAATCACAGTTTGAAAACTAAAAAGGACATGGCTTAAAGGTCAATTTCAACGGAATATGACACACATGCAAATTCAAACCACAAAGAGGTATCAGCTCACACCAGTCAGAATCACCATCAGCAAGAACTCTATAAACAGTCAATCCTGAAGGTGTTGTGGAGAAATGCATACCCTCAACTTTAAGAGGGACGTAACCCGGAAAGAGCCACTAATGAGAACAGAATGGAGGGGCCTTTAAAAGGTAAACATTGAGCTCCCATATGATCCAGCAGGCCCATTCCTGGACCTATAACCTAAGAAGACAGAATTGGAAAGACACAGGCAGGCAAATGTGCACTGCACAGTATTACAATAGCCAAGATATGGAAGTAACCAAAAAGTCCACCAACAGATGGGTGGACAAAGAAAAACTGCTACATGTCGAGATGGAATATTAGCTAGCGCAAAAATGAAACAATGCCATTTGCAGCACCATAGATGAGTCTAGAAGTAATCACGCAACTTGTGGTAAATGAGGAAGAGGAAGACACATGTCCTATCATATCACTTATAGGTGTTACCTAAAATTCGATACCAATGAAGATATTTCCAGAGAGAAAGGCAATCACAGATTCATTCAACAAACTTATGGTTCACCAAACGGAAAGGTGTGAGGATTAGATACATTACGACTTTGGGGTTAACAGAGATATACAAACACATGGGAAATATATAATCACCAAAGGCCTACGGAATACCAAGAGAAGACCACTCAACATTGTGTCATAACCTACATGGGAAAAGGATCCGAAGAAGAATAGATATATGTATATGTATGAAAGAACCACATCTTGCACACCTAGAACACACCAAACATTGTAATCAAATTTGCTGTGATAAAAAATAAAAATTAAGTTACCAATACGAACAAGAAGTAATGAGCCATAAACATAAAGGGCTTTTTCCTGGCACATTCCATTCTAATTTACAACCTACTGCACCACTTCCATTAAGGCTCTGTTGCCCTAGTAACCAGATTTGGTAAAGGAGAAATGCTGCCGCCTTGCGGCCGTTTCCCACAAGAGCGGCTTTAAACCCACAGCTGATGGTCAGTGAACATTCACAAGGACTCGGGGCTGTAAAGGACACCTGCACTCAAAAATGGTGCTGAGGTCGGGAATGAACAAAAAAATTCGAAACACGCAAATCTTTCAGGAAGATAGTATGAGGAGGTAAGTTTGACTCACTCTCTTTAAAGAAAAGGAAAATGGATAAAAGCTCAACCTCAGGAAGTACTAGACTCATGCAATCTAATCTACAAAAAGGTTTCAACTCTCTCCAGTCGACTGACCGTCAGGAAAAGGTCTACAAACAATAAACGCTGCAGACGTTTTAGAGAACTTTCTACCCTCTACTTGCTGGTGAGATGTGAAAGGGTAACCGACAATAATGAGAATAGAAAGGAGCTGGTGGAAAAGTAAAAATTGTGGTACCATTCAATCCAGCGGGTGGACCACTGGCCCTGTCACCTGAGAAGAACAGAGTCGTGAAGACACAGGCTGCCAAAGCTGCACTGCAGCCTTATTCACAATAGCCAAGACAGTGAAGCTACCAAAATGTCCATCAACAGGAGAATGGATGAAAAGAAGTGGTCCATGTACACCATGGAATATTAGCCATGGAAAACAATGAAACACTGCCCTTTGAGGCACCACAGATGAGCCTGGAGATAATCACAAAACATGAGGTAAGTCGGAAAGCAAAAGACCTATATCCTCTGATATCACTTAGAGGCGTTATCTAATAACTGACACAAATGAACATATTTCCACAGACAAAGACACTCACAGACTTAGAAAACAAACTATGCTCATCTAAAAGGAAAGGTGGGGGGAATGGATCAATGAACATCAGTGTTACTATACAGATACAAATTCATATTATATACATATACCAAAAAGACCGACCAGATAGCAAGGGAGGTCTATGGAACGCTCTGTAATATTTTACATGGGAAGAGGATCTGTACATGCTTAGACATAGATCATGTACAAATGAACCAGATATTGTAAACCTAGGATAAATAATTGTCTAATCTATACCCCGATTACAAAATTTAAAAAAAAACAAGAAGGAATGAGACTTACACTAATGGGGGTTTCTCCTAGCACATTCCATTCTAATTTACAACCTAGGAACACGACTTCCAGAAAGACTCTGCTGCCCTCGTACCCAGATATGACAACGGAGAAATGCTGTCTCCTAGTGGCCGTTACCCTTAAGAGCAGCTTTAAACCCATTGCTAAAGGTCCCTATATATTCACCAAACTTGCAGTTCTGTAAATGACACCTGCCCTCCAAAAAAGGCCTGGGGTCGAAAATCGACCAATAAATTCACAACAGGGCAACCTTCCAAGAAGACAAATTCAAGACGTATATTGTACTCATACTTTTTTCTGTTTTTTTTTTTTTTTGACAGAAAGGAAAAGGCGTGGAAAAATGATGAATTTTAGGAATTTTTAAAGACATGCAAGCCCCAATTAGAAAAACCTATCAGCTCACAGCAGTCAGAATGGTCATTAGCAAAGACGCTGCAAACAATAAATGCTGAAGGGATTGGGGAGAAATGCGTACCCTCGGCTCTAAGGGGGACGTGGTAGGAGCCACTAATGAAAACACAATGCAGGTGCTTTGAAAAGGGAAACACTGAGCTACCAGTCCATCAATCACACCCACTGCTGGGCCCATCTCCTGAGAAAATGAGAATCAAAAAGTCACAGGCTGGCAATCCTGCACTCCAGCAATATTTACCATAGCCAACACTCGGAAGCAATGAAAATGTCCATCATCAGAGGAATGCACCAAGAAGAAGTGGTCCATGTACACAATGGAATATTACTCCAATAAAAACTATAAATTAAATTTAAAAAACAAACAAAAGTAAGGAGATAGCAGCTTCTGTGGGTTTACCCGGGCACATTCCACTCTAATTTATAAGCGAGGAACACCGCTGGCCGGGAGGTCTGTTTCCCTAGTTACCCGAGTGGGGAACGTAGAAAGGATGCCGCCCTCTGGCCGTTACCTGCAAAAGCAGCTGTAAAGCCTGGGCTAATGGTCACTTGATATGAACAAGTACTGCAGGGCTGTAAGTGAAACGTGCCCTCCAAATGTCTTGAGGGAAGTAATGGCCAAAATTTTCCAAAATGTGACACATACTTGAAGAAAACACTTTGAAGAACTAAGCTGTAATCACAGTTTGAAAACTAAAAAGGACATGGCTTAAAGGTCAATTTCAACGGAATATGACACACATGCAAATTCAAACCACAAAGAGGTATCAGCTCACACCAGTCAGAATCACCATCAGCAAGAACTCTATAAACAGTCAATCCTGAAGGTGTTGTGGAGAAATGCATACCCTCAACTTTAAGAGGGACGTAACCCGGAAAGAGCCACTAATGAGAACAGAATGGAGGGGCCTTTAAAAGGTAAACATTGAGCTCCCATATGATCCAGCAGGCCCATTCCTGGACCTATAACCTAAGAAGACAGAATTGGAAAGACACAGGCAGGCAAATGTGCACTGCACAGTATTACAATAGCCAAGATATGGAAGTAACCAAAAAGTCCACCAACAGATGGGTGGACAAAGAAAAACTGCTACATGTCGAGATGGAATATTAGCTAGCGCAAAAATGAAACAATGCCATTTGCAGCACCATAGATGAGTCTAGAAGTAATCACGCAACTTGTGGTAAATGAGGAAGAGAAAGACACATGTCCTATCATATCACTTATAGGTGTTACCTAAAATTCGATACCAATGAAGATGTTTCCAGAGAGAAAGGCAATCACAGATTCATTCAACAAACTTATGGTTCACCAAACGGAAAGGTGTGAGGATTAGATACATTACGACTTTGGGGTTAACAGAGATATACAAACACATGGGAAATATATAATCACCAAAGGCCTACGGAATACCAAGAGAAGACCACTCAACATTGTGTCATAACCTACATGGGAAAAGGATCCGAAGAAGAATAGATATATGTATATGTATGAAAGAACCACATCTTGCACACCTAGAACACACCAAACATTGTAATCAAATTTGCTGTGATAAAAAATAAAAATTAAGTTACCAATACGAACAAGAAGTAATGAGCCATAAACATAAAGGGCTTTTTCCTGGCACATTCCATTCTAATTTACAACCTACTGCACCACTTCCATTAAGGCTCTGTTGCCCTAGTAACCAGATTTGGTAAAGGAGAAATGCTGCCGCCTTGCGGCCGTTTCCCACAAGAGCGGCTTTAAACCCACAGCTGATGGTCAGTGAACATTCACAAGGACTCGGGGCTGTAAAGGACACCTGCACTCAAAAATGGTGCTGAGGTCGGGAATGAACAAAAAAATTCGAAACACGCAAATCTTTCAGGAAGATAGTATGAGGAGGTAAGTTTGACTCACTCTCTTTAAAGAAAAGGAAAATGGATAAAAGCTCAACCTCAGGAAGTACTAGACTCATGCAATCTAATCTACAAAAAGGTTTCAACTCTCTCCAGTCGACTGACCGTCAGGAAAAGGTCTACAAACAATAAACGCTGCAGACGTTTTAGAGAACTTTCTACCCTCTACTTGCTGGTGAGATGTGAAAGGGTAACCGACAATAATGAGAATAGAAAGGAGCTGGTGGAAAAGTAAAAATTGTGGTACCATTCAATCCAGCGGGTGGACCACTGGCCCTGTCACCTGAGAAGAACAGAGTCGTGAAGACACAGGCTGCCAAAGCTGCACTGCAGCCTTATTCACAATAGCCAAGACAGTGAAGCTACCAAAATGTCCATCAACAGGAGAATGGATGAAAAGAAGTGGTCCATGTACACCATGGAATATTAGCCATGGAAAACAATGAAACACTGCCCTTTGAGGCACCACAGATGAGCCTGGAGATAATCACAAAACATGAGGTAAGTCGGAAAGCAAAAGACCTATATCCTCTGATATCACTTAGAGGCGTTATCTAATAACTGACACAAATGAACATATTTCCACAGACAAAGACACTCACAGACTTAGAAAACAAACTATGCTCATCTAAAAGGAAAGGTGGGGGGAATGGATCAATGAACATCAGTGTTACTATACAGATACAAATTCATATTATATACATATACCAAAAAGACCGACCAGATAGCAAGGGAGGTCTATGGAACGCTCTGTAATATTTTACATGGGAAGAGGATCTGTACATGCTTAGACATAGATCATGTACAAATGAACCAGATATTGTAAACCTAGGATAAATAATTGTCTAATCTATACCCCGATTACAAAATTTAAAAAAAAACAAGAAGGAATGAGACTTACACTAATGGGGGTTTCTCCTAGCACATTCCATTCTAATTTACAACCTAGGAACACGACTTCCAGAAAGACTCTGCTGCCCTCGTACCCAGATATGACAACGGAGAAATGCTGTCTCCTAGTGGCCGTTACCCTTAAGAGCAGCTTTAAACCCATTGCTAAAGGTCCCTATATATTCACCAAACTTGCAGTTCTGTAAATGACACCTGCCCTCCAAAAAAGGCCTGGGGTCGAAAATCGACCAATAAATTCACAACAGGGCAACCTTCCAAGAAGACAAATTCAAGACGTATATTGTACTCATACTTTTTTCTGTTTTTTTTTTTTTGACAGAAAGGAAAAGGCGTGGAAAAATGATGAATTTTAGGAATTTTTAAAGACATGCAAGCCCCAATTAGAAAAACCTATCAGCTCACAGCAGTCAGAATGGTCATTAGCAAAGACGCTGCAAACAATAAATGCTGAAGGGATTGGGGAGAAATGCGTACCCTCGGCTCTAAGGGGGACGTGGTAGGAGCCACTAATGAAAACACAATGCAGGTGCTTTGAAAAGGGAAACACTGAGCTACCAGTCCATCAATCACACCCACTGCTGGGCCCATCTCCTGAGAAAATGAGAATCAAAAAGTCACAGGCTGGCAATCCTGCACTCCAGCAATATTTACCATAGCCAACACTCGGAAGCAATGAAAATGTCCATCATCAGAGGAATGCACCAAGAAGAAGTGGTCCATGTACACAATGGAATATTACTCCAATAAAAACTATAAATTAAATTTAAAAAACAGACAAAAGTAAGGAGATAGCAGCTTCTGTGGGTTTACCCGGGCACATTCCACTGTAATTTATAAGCGAGGAACACCGCTGGCCGGGAGGTCTGTTTCCCTAGTTACCCGAGTGGGGAACGTAGAAAGGATGCCGCCCTCTGGCCGTTACCTGCAAAAGCAGCTGTAAAGCCTGGGCTAATGGTCACTTGATATGAACAAGTACTGCAGGGCTGTAAGTGAAACGTGCCCTCCAAATGTCTTGAGGGAAGTAATGGCCAAAATTTTCCAAAATGTGACACATACTTGAAGAAAACACTTTGAAGAACTAAGCTGTAATCACAGTTTGAAAACTAAAAAGGACATGGCTTAAAGGTCAATTTCAACGGAATATGACACACATGCAAATTCAAACCACAAAGAGGTATCAGCTCACACCAGTCAGAATCACCATCAGCAAGAACTCTATAAACAGTCAATCCTGAAGGTGTTGTGGAGAAATGCATACCCTCAACTTTAAGAGGGACGTAACCCGGAAAGAGCCACTAATGAGAACAGAATGGAGGGGCCTTTAAAAGGTAAACATTGAGCTCCCATATGATCCAGCAGGCCCATTCCTGGACCTATAACCTAAGAAGACAGAATTGGAAAGACACAGGCAGGCAAATGTGCACTGCACAGTATTACAATAGCCAAGATATGGAAGTAACCAAAAAGTCCACCAACAGATGGGTGGACAAAGAAAAACTGCTACATGTCGAGATGGAATATTAGCTAGCGCAAAAATGAAACAATGCCATTTGCAGCACCATAGATGAGTCTAGAAGTAATCACGCAACTTGTGGTAAATGAGGAAGAGGAAGACACATGTCCTATCATATCACTTATAGGTGTTACCTAAAATTCGATACCAATGAAGATGTTTCCAGAGAGAAAGGCAATCACAGATTCATTCAACAAACTTATGGTTCACCAAACGGAAAGGTGTGAGGATTAGATACATTACGACTTTGGGGTTAACAGAGATATACAAACACATGGGAAATATATAATCACCAAAGGCCTACGGAATACCAAGAGAAGACCACTCAACATTGTGTCATAACCTACATGGGAAAAGGATCCGAAGAAGAATAGATATATGTATATGTATGAAAGAACCACATCTTGCACACCTAGAACACACCAAACATTGTAATCAAATTTGCTGTGATAAAAAATAAAAATTAAGTTACCAATACGAACAAGAAGTAATGAGCCATAAACATAAAGGGCTTTTTCCTGGCACATTCCATTCTAATTTACAACCTACTGCACCACTTCCATTAAGGCTCTGTTGCCCTAGTAACCAGATTTGGTAAAGGAGAAATGCTGCCGCCTTGCGGCCGTTTCCCACAAGAGCGGCTTTAAACCCACAGCTGATGGTCACTGAACATTCACAAGGACTCGGGGCTGTAAAGGACACCTGCACTCAAAAATGGTGCTGAGGTCGGGAATGAACAAAAAAATTCGAAACACGCAAATCTTTCAGGAAGATAGTATGAGGAGGTAAGTTTGACTCACTCTCTTTAAAGAAAAGGAAAATGGATAAAAGCTCAACCTCAGGAAGTACTAGACTCATGCAATCTAATCTACAAAAAGGTTTCAACTCTCTCCAGTCGACTGACCGTCAGGAAAAGGTCTACAAACAATAAACGCTGCAGACGTTTTAGAGAACTTTCTACCCTCTACTTGCTGGTGAGATGTGAAAGGGTAACCGACAATAATGAGAATAGAAAGGAGCTGGTGGAAAAGTAAAAATTGTGGTACCATTCAATCCAGCGGGTGGACCACTGGCCCTGTCACCTGAGAAGAACAGAGTCGTGAAGACACAGGCTGCCAAAGCTGCACTGCAGCCTTATTCACAATAGCCAAGACAGTGAAGCTACCAAAATGTCCATCAACAGGAGAATGGATGAAAAGAAGTGGTCCATGTACACCATGGAATATTAGCCATGGAAAACAATGAAACACTGCCCTTTGAGGCACCACAGATGAGCCTGGAGATAATCACAAAACATGAGGTAAGTCGGAAAGCAAAAGACCTATATCCTCTGATATCACTTAGAGGCGTTATCTAATAACTGACACAAATGAACATATTTCCACAGACAAAGACACTCACAGACTTAGAAAACAAACTATGCTCATCTAAAAGGAAAGGTGGGGGGAATGGATCAATGAACATCAGTGTTACTATACAGATACAAATTCATATTATATACATATACCAAAAAGACCGACCAGATAGCAAGGGAGGTCTATGGAACGCTCTGTAATATTTTACATGGGAAGAGGATCTGTACATGCTTAGACATAGATCATGTACAAATGAACCAGATATTGTAAACCTAGGATAAATAATTGTCTAATCTATACCCCGATTACAAAATTTAAAAAAAAACAAGAAGGAATGAGACTTACACTAATGGGGGTTTCTCCTAGCACATTCCATTCTAATTTACAACCTAGGAACACGACTTCCAGAAAGACTCTGCTGCCCTCGTACCCAGATATGACAACGGAGAAATGCTGTCTCCTAGTGGCCGTTACCCTTAAGAGCAGCTTTAAACCCATTGCTAAAGGTCCCTATATATTCACCAAACTTGCAGTTCTGTAAATGACACCTGCCCTCCAAAAAAGGCCTGGGGTCGAAAATCGACCAATAAATTCACAACAGGGCAACCTTCCAAGAAGACAAATTCAAGACGTATATTGTACTCATACTTTTTTCTGTTTTTTTTTTTTTGACAGAAAGGAAAAGGCGTGGAAAAATGATGAATTTTAGGAATTTTTAAAGACATGCAAGCCCCAATTAGAAAAACCTATCAGCTCACAGCAGTCAGAATGGTCATTAGCAAAGACGCTGCAAACAATAAATGCTGAAGGGATTGGGGAGAAATGCGTACCCTCGGCTCTAAGGGGGACGTGGTAGGAGCCACTAATGAAAACACAATGCAGGTGCTTTGAAAAGGGAAACACTGAGCTACCAGTCCATCAATCACACCCACTGCTGGGCCCATCTCCTGAGAAAATGAGAATCAAAAAGTCACAGGCTGGCAATCCTGCACTCCAGCAATATTTACCATAGCCAACACTCGGAAGCAATGAAAATGTCCATCATCAGAGGAATGCACCAAGAAGAAGTGGTCCATGTACACAATGGAATATTACTCCAATAAAAACTATAAATTAAATTTAAAAAACAGACAAAAGTAAGGAGATAGCAGCTTCTGTGGGTTTACCCGGGCACATTCCACTCTAATTTATAAGCGAGGAACACCGCTGGCCGGGAGGTCTGTTTCCCTAGTTACCCGAGTGGGGAACGTAGAAAGGATGCCGCCCTCTGGCCGTTACCTGCAAAAGCAGCTGTAAAGCCTGGGCTAATGGTCACTTGATATGAACAAGTACTGCAGGGCTGTAAGTGAAACGTGCCCTCCAAATGTCTTGAGGGAAGTAATGGCCAAAATTTTCCAAAATGTGACACATACTTGAAGAAAACACTTTGAAGAACTAAGCTGTAATCACAGTTTGAAAACTAAAAAGGACATGGCTTAAAGGTCAATTTCAACGGAATATGACACACATGCAAATTCAAACCACAAAGAGGTATCAGCTCACACCAGTCAGAATCACCATCAGCAAGAACTCTATAAACAGTCAATCCTGAAGGTGTTGTGGAGAAATGCATACCCTCAACTTTAAGAGGGACGTAACCCGGAAAGAGCCACTAATGAGAACAGAATGGAGGGGCCTTTAAAAGGTAAACATTGAGCTCCCATATGATCCAGCAGGCCCATTCCTGGACCTATAACCTAAGAAGACAGAATTGGAAAGACACAGGCAGGCAAATGTGCACTGCACAGTATTACAATAGCCAAGATATGGAAGTAACCAAAAAGTCCACCAACAGATGGGTGGACAAAGAAAAACTGCTACATGTCGAGATGGAATATTAGCTAGCGCAAAAATGAAACAATGCCATTTGCAGCACCATAGATGAGTCTAGAAGTAATCACGCAACTTGTGGTAAATGAGGAAGAGGAAGACACATGTCCTATCATATCACTTATAGGTGTTACCTAAAATTCGATACCAATGAAGATATTTCCAGAGAGAAAGGCAATCACAGATTCATTCAACAAACTTATGGTTCACCAAACGGAAAGGTGTGAGGATTAGATACATTACGACTTTGGGGTTAACAGAGATATACAAACACATGGGAAATATATAATCACCAAAGGCCTACGGAATACCAAGAGAAGACCACTCAACATTGTGTCATAACCTACATGGGAAAAGGATCCGAAGAAGAATAGATATATGTATATGTATGAAAGAACCACATCTTGCACACCTAGAACACACCAAACATTGTAATCAAATTTGCTGTGATAAAAAATAAAAATTAAGTTACCAATACGAACAAGAAGTAATGAGCCATAAACATAAAGGGCTTTTTCCTGGCACATTCCATTCTAATTTACAACCTACTGCACCACTTCCATTAAGGCTCTGTTGCCCTAGTAACCAGATTTGGTAAAGGAGAAATGCTGCCGCCTTGCGGCCGTTTCCCACAAGAGCGGCTTTAAACCCACAGCTGATGGTCAGTGAACATTCACAAGGACTCGGGGCTGTAAAGGACACCTGCACTCAAAAATGGTGCTGAGGTCGGGAATGAACAAAAAAATTCGAAACACGCAAATCTTTCAGGAAGATAGTATGAGGAGGTAAGTTTGACTCACTCTCTTTAAAGAAAAGGAAAATGGATAAAAGCTCAACCTCAGGAAGTACTAGACTCATGCAATCTAATCTACAAAAAGGTTTCAACTCTCTCCAGTCGACTGACCGTCAGGAAAAGGTCTACAAACAATAAACGCTGCAGACGTTTTAGAGAACTTTCTACCCTCTACTTGCTGGTGAGATGTGAAAGGGTAACCGACAATAATGAGAATAGAAAGGAGCTGGTGGAAAAGTAAAAATTGTGGTACCATTCAATCCAGCGGGTGGACCACTGGCCCTGTCACCTGAGAAGAACAGAGTCGTGAAGACACAGGCTGCCAAAGCTGCACTGCAGCCTTATTCACAATAGCCAAGACAGTGAAGCTACCAAAATGTCCATCAACAGGAGAATGGATGAAAAGAAGTGGTCCATGTACACGATGGAATATTAGCCATGGAAAACAATGAAACACTGCCCTTTGAGGCACCACAGATGAGCCTGGAGATAATCACAAAACATGAGGTAAGTCGGAAAGCAAAAGACCTATATCCTCTGATATCACTTAGAGGCGTTATCTAATAACTGACACAAATGAACATATTTCCACAGACAAAGACACTCACAGACTTAGAAAACAAACTATGCTCATCTAAAAGGAAAGGTGGGGGGAATGGATCAATGAACATCAGTGTTACTATACAGATACAAATTCATATTATATACATATACCAAAAAGACCGACCAGATAGCAAGGGAGGTCTATGGAACGCTCTGTAATATTTTACATGGGAAGAGGATCTGTACATGCTTAGACATAGATCATGTACAAATGAACCAGATATTGTAAACCTAGGATAAATAATTGTCTAATCTATACCCCGATTACAAAATTTAAAAAAAAACAAGAAGGAATGAGACTTACACTAATGGGGGTTTCTCCTAGCACATTCCATTCTAATTTACAACCTAGGAACACGACTTCCAGAAAGACTCTGCTGCCCTCGTACCCAGATATGACAACGGAGAAATGCTGTCTCCTAGTGGCCGTTACCCTTAAGAGCAGCTTTAAACCCATTGCTAAAGGTCCCTATATATTCACCAAACTTGCAGTTCTGTAAATGACACCTGCCCTCCAAAAAAGGCCTGGGGTCGAAAATCGACCAATAAATTCACAACAGGGCAACCTTCCAAGAAGACAAATTCAAGACGTATATTGTACTCATACTTTTTTCTGTTTTTTTTTTTTTTGACAGAAAGGAAAAGGCGTGGAAAAATGATGAATTTTAGGAATTTTTAAAGACATGCAAGCCCCAATTAGAAAAACCTATCAGCTCACAGCAGTCAGAATGGTCATTAGCAAAGACGCTGCAAACAATAAATGCTGAAGGGATTGGGGAGAAATGCGTACCCTCGGCTCTAAGGGGGACGTGGTAGGAGCCACTAATGAAAACACAATGCAGGTGCTTTGAAAAGGGAAACACTGAGCTACCAGTCCATCAATCACACCCACTGCTGGGCCCATCTCCTGAGAAAATGAGAATCAAAAAGTCACAGGCTGGCAATCCTGCACTCCAGCAATATTTACCATAGCCAACACTCGGAAGCAATGAAAATGTCCATCATCAGAGGAATGCACCAAGAAGAAGTGGTCCATGTACACAATGGAATATTACTCCAATAAAAACTATAAATTAAATTTAAAAAACAGACAAAAGTAAGGAGATAGCAGCTTCTGTGGGTTTACCCGGGCACATTCCACTCTAATTTATAAGCGAGGAACACCGCTGGCCGGGAGGTCTGTTTCCCTAGTTACCCGAGTGGGGAACGTAGAAAGGATGCCGCCCTCTGGCCGTTACCTGCAAAAGCAGCTGTAAAGCCTGGGCTAATGGTCACTTGATATGAACAAGTACTGCAGGGCTGTAAGTGAAACGTGCCCTCCAAATGTCTTGAGGGAAGTAATGGCCAAAATTTTCCAAAATGTGACACATACTTGAAGAAAACACTTTGAAGAACTAAGCTGTAATCACAGTTTGAAAACTAAAAAGGACATGGCTTAAAGGTCAATTTCAACGGAATATGACACACATGCAAATTCAAACCACAAAGAGGTATCAGCTCACACCAGTCAGAATCACCATCAGCAAGAACTCTATAAACAGTCAATCCTGAAGGTGTTGTGGAGAAATGCATACCCTCAACTTTAAGAGGGACGTAACCCGGAAAGAGCCACTAATGAGAACAGAATGGAGGGGCCTTTAAAAGGTAAACATTGAGCTCCCATATGATCCAGCAGGCCCATTCCTGGACCTATAACCTAAGAAGACAGAATTGGAAAGACACAGGCAGGCAAATGTGCACTGCACAGTATTACAATAGCCAAGATATGGAAGTAACCAAAAAGTCCACCAACAGATGGGTGGACAAAGAAAAACTGCTACATGTCGAGATGGAATATTAGCTAGCGCAAAAATGAAACAATGCCATTTGCAGCACCATAGATGAGTCTAGAAGTAATCACGCAACTTGTGGTAAATGAGGAAGAGAAAGACACATGTCCTATCATATCACTTATAGGTGTTACCTAAAATTCGATACCAATGAAGATGTTTCCAGAGAGAAAGGCAATCACAGATTCATTCAACAAACTTATGGTTCACCAAACGGAAAGGTGTGAGGATTAGATACATTACGACTTTGGGGTTAACAGAGATATACAAACACATGGGAAATATATAATCACCAAAGGCCTACGGAATACCAAGAGAAGACCACTCAACATTGTGTCATAACCTACATGGGAAAAGGATCCGAAGAAGAATAGATATATGTATATGTATGAAAGAACCACATCTTGCACACCTAGAACACACCAAACATTGTAATCAAATTTGCTGTGATAAAAAATAAAAATTAAGTTACCAATACGAACAAGAAGTAATGAGCCATAAACATAAAGGGCTTTTTCCTGGCACATTCCATTCTAATTTACAACCTACTGCACCACTTCCATTAAGGCTCTGTTGCCCTAGTAACCAGATTTGGTAACGGAGAAATGCTGCCGCCTTGCGGCCGTTTCCCACAAGAGCGGCTTTAAACCCACAGCTGATGGTCAGTGAACATTCACAAGGACTCGGGGCTGTAAAGGACACCTGCACTCAAAAATGGTGCTGAGGTCGGGAATGAACAAAAAAATTCGAAACACGCAAATCTTTCAGGAAGATAGTATGAGGAGGTAAGTTTGACTCACTCTCTTTAAAGAAAAGGAAAATGGATAAAAGCTCAACCTCAGGAAGTACTAGACTCATGCAATCTAATCTACAAAAAGGTTTCAACTCTCTCCAGTCGACTGACCGTCAGGAAAAGGTCTACAAACAATAAACGCTGCAGACGTTTTAGAGAACTTTCTACCCTCTACTTGCTGGTGAGATGTGAAAGGGTAACCGACAATAATGAGAATAGAAAGGAGCTGGTGGAAAAGTAAAAATTGTGGTACCATTCAATCCAGCGGGTGGACCACTGGCCCTGTCACCTGAGAAGAACAGAGTCGTGAAGACACAGGCTGCCAAAGCTGCACTGCAGCCTTATTCACAATAGCCAAGACAGTGAAGCTACCAAAATGTCCATCAACAGGAGAATGGATGAAAAGAAGTGGTCCATGTACACCATGGAATATTAGCCATGGAAAACAATGAAACACTGCCCTTTGAGGCACCACAGATGAGCCTGGAGATAATCACAAAACATGAGGTAAGTCGGAAAGCAAAAGACCTATATCCTCTGATATCACTTAGAGGCGTTATCTAATAACTGACACAAATGAACATATTTCCACAGACAAAGACACTCACAGACTTAGAAAACAAACTATGCTCATCTAAAAGGAAAGGTGGGGGGAATGGATCAATGAACATCAGTGTTACTATACAGATACAAATTCATATTATATACATATACCAAAAAGACCGACCAGATAGCAAGGGAGGTCTATGGAACGCTCTGTAATATTTTACATGGGAAGAGGATCTGTACATGCTTAGACATAGATCATGTACAAATGAACCAGATATTGTAAACCTAGGATAAATAATTGTCTAATCTATACCCCGATTACAAAATTTAAAAAAAAACAAGAAGGAATGAGACTTACACTAATGGGGGTTTCTCCTAGCACATTCCATTCTAATTTACAACCTAGGAACACGACTTCCAGAAAGACTCTGCTGCCCTCGTACCCAGATATGACAACAGAGAAATGCTGTCTCCTAGTGGCCGTTACCCTTAAGAGCAGCTTTAAACCCATTGCTAAAGGTCCCTATATATTCACCAAACTTGCAGTTCTGTAAATGACACCTGCCCTCCAAAAAAGGCCTGGGGTCGAAAATCGACCAATAAATTCACAACAGGGCAACCTTCCAAGAAGACAAATTCAAGACGTATATTGTACTCATACTTTTTTCTGTTTTTTTTTTTTTTGACAGAAAGGAAAAGGCGTGGAAAAATGATGAATTTTAGGAATTTTTAAAGACATGCAAGCCCCAATTAGAAAAACCTATCAGCTCACAGCAGTCAGAATGGTCATTAGCAAAGACGCTGCAAACAATAAATGCTGAAGGGATTGGGGAGAAATGCGTACCCTCGGCTCTAAGGGGGACGTGGTAGGAGCCACTAATGAAAACACAATGCAGGTGCTTTGAAAAGGGAAACACTGAGCTACCAGTCCATCAATCACACCCACTGCTGGGCCCATCTCCTGAGAAAATGAGAATCAAAAAGTCACAGGCTGGCAATCCTGCACTCCAGCAATATTTACCATAGCCAACACTCGGAAGCAATGAAAATGTCCATCATCAGAGGAATGCACCAAGAAGAAGTGGTCCATGTACACAATGGAATATTACTCCAATAAAAACTATAAATTAAATTTAAAAAACAGACAAAAGTAAGGAGATAGCAGCTTCTGTGGGTTTACCCGGGCACATTCCACTGTAATTTATAAGCGAGGAACACCGCTGGCCGGGAGGTCTGTTTCCCTAGTTACCCGAGTGGGGAACGTAGAAAGGATGCCGCCCTCTGGCCGTTACCTGCAAAAGCAGCTGTAAAGCCTGGGCTAATGGTCACTTGATATGAACAAGTACTGCAGGGCTGTAAGTGAAACGTGCCCTCCAAATGTCTTGAGGGAAGTAATGGCCAAAATTTTCCAAAATGTGACACATACTTGAAGAAAACACTTTGAAGAACTAAGCTGTAATCACAGTTTGAAAACTAAAAAGGACATGGCTTAAAGGTCAATTTCAACGGAATATGACACACATGCAAATTCAAACCACAAAGAGGTATCAGCTCACACCAGTCAGAATCACCATCAGCAAGAACTCTATAAACAGTCAATCCTGAAGGTGTTGTGGAGAAATGCATACCCTCAACTTTAAGAGGGACGTAACCCGGAAAGAGCCACTAATGAGAACAGAATGGAGGGGCCTTTAAAAGGTAAACATTGAGCTCCCATATGATCCAGCAGGCCCATTCCTGGACCTATAACCTAAGAAGACAGAATTGGAAAGACACAGGCAGGCAAATGTGCACTGCACAGTATTACAATAGCCAAGATATGGAAGTAACCAAAAAGTCCACCAACAGATGGGTGGACAAAGAAAAACTGCTACATGTCGAGATGGAATATTAGCTAGCGCAAAAATGAAACAATGCCATTTGCAGCACCATAGATGAGTCTAGAAGTAATCACGCAACTTGTGGTAAATGAGGAAGAGGAAGACACATGTCCTATCATATCACTTATAGGTGTTACCTAAAATTCGATACCAATGAAGATATTTCCAGAGAGAAAGGCAATCACAGATTCATTCAACAAACTTATGGTTCACCAAACGGAAAGGTGTGAGGATTAGATACATTACGACTTTGGGGTTAACAGAGATATACAAACACATGGGAAATATATAATCACCAAAGGCCTACGGAATACCAAGAGAAGACCACTCAACATTGTGTCATAACCTACATGGGAAAAGGATCCGAAGAAGAATAGATATATGTATATGTATGAAAGAACCACATCTTGCACACCTAGAACACACCAAACATTGTAATCAAATTTGCTGTGATAAAAAATAAAAATTAAGTTACCAATACGAACAAGAAGTAATGAGCCATAAACATAAAGGGCTTTTTCCTGGCACATTCCATTCTAATTTACAACCTACTGCACCACTTCCATTAAGGCTCTGTTGCCCTAGTAACCAGATTTGGTAAAGGAGAAATGCTGCCGCCTTGCGGCCGTTTCCCACAAGAGCGGCTTTAAACCCACAGCTGATGGTCACTGAACATTCACAAGGACTCGGGGCTGTAAAGGACACCTGCACTCAAAAATGGTGCTGAGGTCGGGAATGAACAAAAAAATTCGAAACACGCAAATCTTTCAGGAAGATAGTATGAGGAGGTAAGTTTGACTCACTCTCTTTAAAGAAAAGGAAAATGGATAAAAGCTCAACCTCAGGAAGTACTAGACTCATGCAATCTAATCTACAAAAAGGTTTCAACTCTCTCCAGTCGACTGACCGTCAGGAAAAGGTCTACAAACAATAAACGCTGCAGACGTTTTAGAGAACTTTCTACCCTCTACTTGCTGGTGAGATGTGAAAGGGTAACCGACAATAATGAGAATAGAAAGGAGCTGGTGGAAAAGTAAAAATTGTGGTACCATTCAATCCAGCGGGTGGACCACTGGCCCTGTCACCTGAGAAGAACAGAGTCGTGAAGACACAGGCTGCCAAAGCTGCACTGCAGCCTTATTCACAATAGCCAAGACAGTGAAGCTACCAAAATGTCCATCAACAGGAGAATGGATGAAAAGAAGTGGTCCATGTACACGATGGAATATTAGCCATGGAAAACAATGAAACACTGCCCTTTGAGGCACCACAGATGAGCCTGGAGATAATCACAAAACATGAGGTAAGTCGGAAAGCAAAAGACCTATATCCTCTGATATCACTTAGAGGCGTTATCTAATAACTGACACAAATGAACATATTTCCACAGACAAAGACACTCACAGACTTAGAAAACAAACTATGCTCATCTAAAAGGAAAGGTGGGGGGAATGGATCAATGAACATCAGTGTTACTATACAGATACAAATTCATATTATATACATATACCAAAAAGACCGACCAGATAGCAAGGGAGGTCTATGGAACGCTCTGTAATATTTTACATGGGAAGAGGATCTGTACATGCTTAGACATAGATCATGTACAAATGAACCAGATATTGTAAACCTAGGATAAATAATTGTCTAATCTATACCCCGATTACAAAATTTAAAAAAAAACAAGAAGGAATGAGACTTACACTAATGGGGGTTTCTCCTAGCACATTCCATTCTAATTTACAACCTAGGAACACGACTTCCAGAAAGACTCTGCTGCCCTCGTACCCAGATATGACAACGGAGAAATGCTGTCTCCTAGTGGCCGTTACCCTTAAGAGCAGCTTTAAACCCATTGCTAAAGGTCCCTATATATTCACCAAACTTGCAGTTCTGTAAATGACACCTGCCCTCCAAAAAAGGCCTGGGGTCGAAAATCGACCAATAAATTCACAACAGGGCAACCTTCCAAGAAGACAAATTCAAGACGTATATTGTACTCATACTTTTTTCTGTTTTTTTTTTTTTTGACAGAAAGGAAAAGGCGTGGAAAAATGATGAATTTTAGGAATTTTTAAAGACATGCAAGCCCCAATTAGAAAAACCTATCAGCTCACAGCAGTCAGAATGGTCATTAGCAAAGACGCTGCAAACAATAAATGCTGAAGGGATTGGGGAGAAATGCGTACCCTCGGCTCTAAGGGGGACGTGGTAGGAGCCACTAATGAAAACACAATGCAGGTGCTTTGAAAAGGGAAACACTGAGCTACCAGTCCATCAATCACACCCACTGCTGGGCCCATCTCCTGAGAAAATGAGAATCAAAAAGTCACAGGCTGGCAATCCTGCACTCCAGCAATATTTACCATAGCCAACACTCGGAAGCAATGAAAATGTCCATCATCAGAGGAATGCACCAAGAAGAAGTGGTCCATGTACACAATGGAATATTACTCCAATAAAAACTATAAATTAAATTTAAAAAACAGACAAAAGTAAGGAGATAGCAGCTTCTGTGGGTTTACCCGGGCACATTCCACTGTAATTTATAAGCGAGGAACACCGCTGGCCGGGAGGTCTGTTTCCCTAGTTACCCGAGTGGGGAACGTAGAAAGGATGCCGCCCTCTGGCCGTTACCTGCAAAAGCAGCTGTAAAGCCTGGGCTAATGGTCACTTGATATGAACAAGTACTGCAGGGCTGTAAGTGAAACGTGCCCTCCAAATGTCTTGAGGGAAGTAATGGCCAAAATTTTCCAAAATGTGACACATACTTGAAGAAAACACTTTGAAGAACTAAGCTGTAATCACAGTTTGAAAACTAAAAAGGACATGGCTTAAAGGTCAATTTCAACGGAATATGACACACATGCAAATTCAAACCACAAAGAGGTATCAGCTCACACCAGTCAGAATCACCATCAGCAAGAACTCTATAAACAGTCAATCCTGAAGGTGTTGTGGAGAAATGCATACCCTCAACTTTAAGAGGGACGTAACCCGGAAAGAGCCACTAATGAGAACAGAATGGAGGGGCCTTTAAAAGGTAAACATTGAGCTCCCATATGATCCAGCAGGCCCATTCCTGGACCTATAACCTAAGAAGACAGAATTGGAAAGACACAGGCAGGCAAATGTGCACTGCACAGTATTACAATAGCCAAGATATGGAAGTAACCAAAAAGTCCACCAACAGATGGGTGGACAAAGAAAAACTGCTACATGTCGAGATGGAATATTAGCTAGCGCAAAAATGAAACAATGCCATTTGCAGCACCATAGATGAGTCTAGAAGTAATCACGCAACTTGTGGTAAATGAGGAAGAGGAAGACACATGTCCTATCATATCACTTATAGGTGTTACCTAAAATTCGATACCAATGAAGATATTTCCAGAGAGAAAGGCAATCACAGATTCATTCAACAAACTTATGGTTCACCAAACGGAAAGGTGTGAGGATTAGATACATTACGACTTTGGGGTTAACAGAGATATACAAACACATGGGAAATATATAATCACCAAAGGCCTACGGAATACCAAGAGAAGACCACTCAACATTGTGTCATAACCTACATGGGAAAAGGATCCGAAGAAGAATAGATATATGTATATGTATGAAAGAACCACATCTTGCACACCTAGAACACACCAAACATTGTAATCAAATTTGCTGTGATAAAAAATAAAAATTAAGTTACCAATACGAACAAGAAGTAATGAGCCATAAACATAAAGGGCTTTTTCCTGGCACATTCCATTCTAATTTACAACCTACTGCACCACTTCCATTAAGGCTCTGTTGCCCTAGTAACCAGATTTGGTAAAGGAGAAATGCTGCCGCCTTGCGGCCGTTTCCCACAAGAGCGGCTTTAAACCCACAGCTGATGGTCAGTGAACATTCACAAGGACTCGGGGCTGTAAAGGACACCTGCACTCAAAAATGGTGCTGAGGTCGGGAATGAACAAAAAAATTCGAAACACGCAAATCTTTCAGGAAGATAGTATGAGGAGGTAAGTTTGACTCACTCTCTTTAAAGAAAAGGAAAATGGATAAAAGCTCAACCTCAGGAAGTACTAGACTCATGCAATCTAATCTACAAAAAGGTTTCAACTCTCTCCAGTCGACTGACCGTCAGGAAAAGGTCTACAAACAATAAACGCTGCAGACGTTTTAGAGAACTTTCTACCCTCTACTTGCTGGTGAGATGTGAAAGGGTAACCGACAATAATGAGAATAGAAAGGAGCTGGTGGAAAAGTAAAAATTGTGGTACCATTCAATCCAGCGGGTGGACCACTGGCCCTGTCACCTGAGAAGAACAGAGTCGTGAAGACACAGGCTGCCAAAGCTGCACTGCAGCCTTATTCACAATAGCCAAGACAGTGAAGCTACCAAAATGTCCATCAACAGGAGAATGGATGAAAAGAAGTGGTCCATGTACACGATGGAATATTAGCCATGGAAAACAATGAAACACTGCCCTTTGAGGCACCACAGATGAGCCTGGAGATAATCACAAAACATGAGGTAAGTCGGAAAGCAAAAGACCTATATCCTCTGATATCACTTAGAGGCGTTATCTAATAACTGACACAAATGAACATATTTCCACAGACAAAGACACTCACAGACTTAGAAAACAAACTATGCTCATCTAAAAGGAAAGGTGGGGGGAATGGATCAATGAACATCAGTGTTACTATACAGATACAAATTCATATTATATACATATACCAAAAAGACCGACCAGATAGCAAGGGAGGTCTATGGAACGCTCTGTAATATTTTACATGGGAAGAGGATCTGTACATGCTTAGACATAGATCATGTACAAATGAACCAGATATTGTAAACCTAGGATAAATAATTGTCTAATCTATACCCCGATTACAAAATTTAAAAAAAAACAAGAAGGAATGAGACTTACACTAATGGGGGTTTCTCCTAGCACATTCCATTCTAATTTACAACCTAGGAACACGACTTCCAGAAAGACTCTGCTGCCCTCGTACCCAGATATGACAACGGAGAAATGCTGTCTCCTAGTGGCCGTTACCCTTAAGAGCAGCTTTAAACCCATTGCTAAAGGTCCCTATATATTCACCAAACTTGCAGTTCTGTAAATGACACCTGCCCTCCAAAAAAGGCCTGGGGTCGAAAATCGACCAATAAATTCACAACAGGGCAACCTTCCAAGAAGACAAATTCAAGACGTATATTGTACTCATACTTTTTTCTGTTTTTTTTTTTTTGACAGAAAGGAAAAGGCGTGGAAAAATGATGAATTTTAGGAATTTTTAAAGACATGCAAGCCCCAATTAGAAAAACCTATCAGCTCACAGCAGTCAGAATGGTCATTAGCAAAGACGCTGCAAACAATAAATGCTGAAGGGATTGGGGAGAAATGCGTACCCTCGGCTCTAAGGGGGACGTGGTAGGAGCCACTAATGAAAACACAATGCAGGTGCTTTGAAAAGGGAAACACTGAGCTACCAGTCCATCAATCACACCCACTGCTGGGCCCATCTCCTGAGAAAATGAGAATCAAAAAGTCACAGGCTGGCAATCCTGCACTCCAGCAATATTTACCATAGCCAACACTCGGAAGCAATGAAAATGTCCATCATCAGAGGAATGCACCAAGAAGAAGTGGTCCATGTACACAATGGAATATTACTCCAATAAAAACTATAAATTAAATTTAAAAAACAAACAAAAGTAAGGAGATAGCAGCTTCTGTGGGTTTACCCGGGCACATTCCACTCTAATTTATAAGCGAGGAACACCGCTGGCCGGGAGGTCTGTTTCCCTAGTTACCCGAGTGGGGAACGTAGAAAGGATGCCGCCCTCTGGCCGTTACCTGCAAAAGCAGCTGTAAAGCCTGGGCTAATGGTCACTTGATATGAACAAGTACTGCAGGGCTGTAAGTGAAACGTGCCCTCCAAATGTCTTGAGGGAAGTAATGGCCAAAATTTTCCAAAATGTGACACATACTTGAAGAAAACACTTTGAAGAACTAAGCTGTAATCACAGTTTGAAAACTAAAAAGGACATGGCTTAAAGGTCAATTTCAACGGAATATGACACACATGCAAATTCAAACCACAAAGAGGTATCAGCTCACACCAGTCAGAATCACCATCAGCAAGAACTCTATAAACAGTCAATCCTGAAGGTGTTGTGGAGAAATGCATACCCTCAACTTTAAGAGGGACGTAACCCGGAAAGAGCCACTAATGAGAACAGAATGGAGGGGCCTTTAAAAGGTAAACATTGAGCTCCCATATGATCCAGCAGGCCCATTCCTGGACCTATAACCTAAGAAGACAGAATTGGAAAGACACAGGCAGGCAAATGTGCACTGCACAGTATTACAATAGCCAAGATATGGAAGTAACCAAAAAGTCCACCAACAGATGGGTGGACAAAGAAAAACTGCTACATGTCGAGATGGAATATTAGCTAGCGCAAAAATGAAACAATGCCATTTGCAGCACCATAGATGAGTCTAGAAGTAATCACGCAACTTGTGGTAAATGAGGAAGAGAAAGACACATGTCCTATCATATCACTTATAGGTGTTACCTAAAATTCGATACCAATGAAGATGTTTCCAGAGAGAAAGGCAATCACAGATTCATTCAACAAACTTATGGTTCACCAAACGGAAAGGTGTGAGGATTAGATACATTACGACTTTGGGGTTAACAGAGATATACAAACACATGGGAAATATATAATCACCAAAGGCCTACGGAATACCAAGAGAAGACCACTCAACATTGTGTCATAACCTACATGGGAAAAGGATCCGAAGAAGAATAGATATATGTATATGTATGAAAGAACCACATCTTGCACACCTAGAACACACCAAACATTGTAATCAAATTTGCTGTGATAAAAAATAAAAATTAAGTTACCAATACGAACAAGAAGTAATGAGCCATAAACATAAAGGGCTTTTTCCTGGCACATTCCATTCTAATTTACAACCTACTGCACCACTTCCATTAAGGCTCTGTTGCCCTAGTAACCAGATTTGGTAAAGGAGAAATGCTGCCGCCTTGCGGCCGTTTCCCACAAGAGCGGCTTTAAACCCACAGCTGATGGTCACTGAACATTCACAAGGACTCGGGGCTGTAAAGGACACCTGCACTCAAAAATGGTGCTGAGGTCGGGAATGAACAAAAAAATTCGAAACACGCAAATCTTTCAGGAAGATAGTATGAGGAGGTAAGTTTGACTCACTCTCTTTAAAGAAAAGGAAAATGGATAAAAGCTCAACCTCAGGAAGTACTAGACTCATGCAATCTAATCTACAAAAAGGTTTCAACTCTCTCCAGTCGACTGACCGTCAGGAAAAGGTCTACAAACAATAAACGCTGCAGACGTTTTAGAGAACTTTCTACCCTCTACTTGCTGGTGAGATGTGAAAGGGTAACCGACAATAATGAGAATAGAAAGGAGCTGGTGGAAAAGTAAAAATTGTGGTACCATTCAATCCAGCGGGTGGACCACTGGCCCTGTCACCTGAGAAGAACAGAGTCGTGAAGACACAGGCTGCCAAAGCTGCACTGCAGCCTTATTCACAATAGCCAAGACAGTGAAGCTACCAAAATGTCCATCAACAGGAGAATGGATGAAAAGAAGTGGTCCATGTACACCATGGAATATTAGCCATGGAAAACAATGAAACACTGCCCTTTGAGGCACCACAGATGAGCCTGGAGATAATCACAAAACATGAGGTAAGTCGGAAAGCAAAAGACCTATATCCTCTGATATCACTTAGAGGCGTTATCTAATAACTGACACAAATGAACATATTTCCACAGACAAAGACACTCACAGACTTAGAAAACAAACTATGCTCATCTAAAAGGAAAGGTGGGGGGAATGGATCAATGAACATCAGTGTTACTATACAGATACAAATTCATATTATATACATATACCAAAAAGACCGACCAGATAGCAAGGGAGGTCTATGGAACGCTCTGTAATATTTTACATGGGAAGAGGATCTGTACATGCTTAGACATAGATCATGTACAAATGAACCAGATATTGTAAACCTAGGATAAATAATTGTCTAATCTATACCCCGATTACAAAATTTAAAAAAAAACAAGAAGGAATGAGACTTACACTAATGGGGGTTTCTCCTAGCACATTCCATTCTAATTTACAACCTAGGAACACGACTTCCAGAAAGACTCTGCTGCCCTCGTACCCAGATATGACAACGGAGAAATGCTGTCTCCTAGTGGCCGTTACCCTTAAGAGCAGCTTTAAACCCATTGCTAAAGGTCCCTATATATTCACCAAACTTGCAGTTCTGTAAATGACACCTGCCCTCCAAAAAAGGCCTGGGGTCGAAAATCGACCAATAAATTCACAACAGGGCAACCTTCCAAGAAGACAAATTCAAGACGTATATTGTACTCATACTTTTTTCTGTTTTTTTTTTTTTTGACAGAAAGGAAAAGGCGTGGAAAAATGATGAATTTTAGGAATTTTTAAAGACATGCAAGCCCCAATTAGAAAAACCTATCAGCTCACAGCAGTCAGAATGGTCATTAGCAAAGACGCTGCAAACAATAAATGCTGAAGGGATTGGGGAGAAATGCGTACCCTCGGCTCTAAGGGGGACGTGGTAGGAGCCACTAATGAAAACACAATGCAGGTGCTTTGAAAAGGGAAACACTGAGCTACCAGTCCATCAATCACACCCACTGCTGGGCCCATCTCCTGAGAAAATGAGAATCAAAAAGTCACAGGCTGGCAATCCTGCACTCCAGCAATATTTACCATAGCCAACACTCGGAAGCAATGAAAATGTCCATCATCAGAGGAATGCACCAAGAAGAAGTGGTCCATGTACACAATGGAATATTACTCCAATAAAAACTATAAATTAAATTTAAAAAACAGACAAAAGTAAGGAGATAGCAGCTTCTGTTGGTTTACCCGGGCACATTCCACTCTAATTTATAAGCGAGGGGGCTTCCCTGGTGGTACAGTGGTTGAGAGTCTGCCTGCCAATGCAGGGGACACGGGTTCGAGCCCTGGTCTGGGAAGATCCCACATGCCTCGGAGCAACTGGGACCGTGAGCCACAATTACTGAGCCTGCGCGGCTGGAGCCTGTGCTCCGCAACAAGAGAGGCCGCGACAGTGAGAGGTCCGCGCGCCGCGATGAAGAGTGGTCCCCGCTCGCCGCAACTAGAGAAAGCCCTCGCACAGAAACGAAGACCCAACACAGCCAAAAATAAATAAATTAATTAATTAAAAAAAAATTGCAGAGAATGCAAAAGAAATTTGCAAATTTAAAAAAAAAAAAAAAAATATATATAAGCGAGGAACACCGCTGGCCGGGAGGTCTGTTTCCCTAGTTACCCGAGTGGGGAACGTAGAAAGGATGCCGCCCTCTGGCCGTTACCTGCAAAAGCAGCTGTAAAGCCTGGGCTAATGGTCACTTGATATGAACAAGTACTGCAGGGCTGTAAGTGAAACGTGCCCTCCAAATGTCTTGAGGGAAGTAATGGCCAAAATTTTCCAAAATGTGACACATACTTGAAGAAAACACTTTGAAGAACTAAGCTGTAATCACAGTTTGAAAACTAAAAAGGACATGGCTTAAAGGTCAATTTCAACGGAATATGACACACATGCAAATTCAAACCACAAAGAGGTATCAGCTCACACCAGTCAGAATCACCATCAGCAAGAACTCTATAAACAGTCAATCCTGAAGGTGTTGTGGAGAAATGCATACCCTCAACTTTAAGAGGGACGTAACCCGGAAAGAGCCACTAATGAGAACAGAATGGAGGGGCCTTTAAAAGGTAAACATTGAGCTCCCATATGATCCAGCAGGCCCATTCCTGGACCTATAACCTAAGAAGACAGAATTGGAAAGACACAGGCAGGCAAATGTGCACTGCACAGTATTACAATAGCCAAGATATGGAAGTAACCAAAAAGTCCACCAACAGATGGGTGGACAAAGAAAAACTGCTACATGTCGAGATGGAATATTAGCTAGCGCAAAAATGAAACAATGCCATTTGCAGCACCATAGATGAGTCTAGAAGTAATCACGCAACTTGTGGTAAATGAGGAAGAGGAAGACACATGTCCTATCATATCACTTATAGGTGTTACCTAAAATTCGATACCAATGAAGATATTTCCAGAGAGAAAGGCAATCACAGATTCATTCAACAAACTTATGGTTCACCAAACGGAAAGGTGTGAGGATTAGATACATTACGACTTTGGGGTTAACAGAGATATACAAACACATGGGAAATATATAATCACCAAAGGCCTACGGAATACCAAGAGAAGACCACTCAACATTGTGTCATAACCTACATGGGAAAAGGATCCGAAGAAGAATAGATATATGTATATGTATGAAAGAACCACATCTTGCACACCTAGAACACACCAAACATTGTAATCAAATTTGCTGTGATAAAAAATAAAAATTAAGTTACCAATACGAACAAGAAGTAATGAGCCATAAACATAAAGGGCTTTTTCCTGGCACATTCCATTCTAATTTACAACCTACTGCACCACTTCCATTAAGGCTCTGTTGCCCTAGTAACCAGATTTGGTAAAGGAGAAATGCTGCCGCCTTGCGGCCGTTTCCCACAAGAGCGGCTTTAAACCCACAGCTGATGGTCAGTGAACATTCACAAGGACTCGGGGCTGTAAAGGACACCTGCACTCAAAAATGGTGCTGAGGTCGGGAATGAACAAAAAAATTCGAAACACGCAAATCTTTCAGGAAGATAGTATGAGGAGGTAAGTTTGACTCACTCTCTTTAAAGAAAAGGAAAATGGATAAAAGCTCAACCTCAGGAAGTACTAGACTCATGCAATCTAATCTACAAAAAGGTTTCAACTCTCTCCAGTCGACTGACCGTCAGGAAAAGGTCTACAAACAATAAACGCTGCAGACGTTTTAGAGAACTTTCTACCCTCTACTTGCTGGTGAGATGTGAAAGGGTAACCGACAATAATGAGAATAGAAAGGAGCTGGTGGAAAAGTAAAAATTGTGGTACCATTCAATCCAGCGGGTGGACCACTGGCCCTGTCACCTGAGAAGAACAGAGTCGTGAAGACACAGGCTGCCAAAGCTGCACTGCAGCCTTATTCACAATAGCCAAGACAGTGAAGCTACCAAAATGTCCATCAACAGGAGAATGGATGAAAAGAAGTGGTCCATGTACACCATGGAATATTAGCCATGGAAAACAATGAAACACTGCCCTTTGAGGCACCACAGATGAGCCTGGAGATAATCACAAAACATGAGGTAAGTCGGAAAGCAAAAGACCTATATCCTCTGATATCACTTAGAGGCGTTATCTAATAACTGACACAAATGAACATATTTCCACAGACAAAGACACTCACAGACTTAGAAAACAAACTATGCTCATCTAAAAGGAAAGGTGGGGGGAATGGATCAATGAACATCAGTGTTACTATACAGATACAAATTCATATTATATACATATACCAAAAAGACCGACCAGATAGCAAGGGAGGTCTATGGAACGCTCTGTAATATTTTACATGGGAAGAGGATCTGTACATGCTTAGACATAGATCATGTACAAATGAACCAGATATTGTAAACCTAGGATAAATAATTGTCTAATCTATACCCCGATTACAAAATTTAAAAAAAAACAAGAAGGAATGAGACTTACACTAATGGGGGTTTCTCCTAGCACATTCCATTCTAATTTACAACCTAGGAACACGACTTCCAGAAAGACTCTGCTGCCCTAGTACCCAGATATGACAACGGAGAAATGCTGTCTCCTAGTGGCCGTTACCCTTAAGAGCAGCTTTAAACCCATTGCTAAAGGTCCCTATATATTCACCAAACTTGCAGTTCTGTAAATGACACCTGCCCTCCAAAAAAGGCCTGGGGTCGAAAATCGACCAATAAATTCACAACAGGGCAACCTTCCAAGAAGACAAATTCAAGACGTATATTGTACTCATACTTTTTTCTGTTTTTTTTTTTTTTGACAGAAAGGAAAAGGCGTGGAAAAATGATGAATTTTAGGAATTTTTAAAGACATGCAAGCCCCAATTAGAAAAACCTATCAGCTCACAGCAGTCAGAATGGTCATTAGCAAAGACGCTGCAAACAATAAATGCTGAAGGGATTGGGGAGAAATGCGTACCCTCGGCTCTAAGGGGGACGTGGTAGGAGCCACTAATGAAAACACAATGCAGGTGCTTTGAAAAGGGAAACACTGAGCTACCAGTCCATCAATCACACCCACTGCTGGGCCCATCTCCTGAGAAAATGAGAATCAAAAAGTCACAGGCTGGCAATCCTGCACTCCAGCAATATTTACCATAGCCAACACTCGGAAGCAATGAAAATGTCCATCATCAGAGGAATGCACCAAGAAGAAGTGGTCCATGTACACAATGGAATATTACTCCAATAAAAACTATAAATTAAATTTAAAAAACAAACAAAAGTAAGGAGATAGCAGCTTCTGTGGGTTTACCCGGGCACATTCCACTCTAATTTATAAGCGAGGAACACCGCTGGCCGGGAGGTCTGTTTCCCTAGTTACCCGAGTGGGGAACGTAGAAAGGATGCCGCCCTCTGGCCGTTACCTGCAAAAGCAGCTGTAAAGCCTGGGCTAATGGTCACTTGATATGAACAAGTACTGCAGGGCTGTAAGTGAAACGTGCCCTCCAAATGTCTTGAGGGAAGTAATGGCCAAAATTTTCCAAAATGTGACACATACTTGAAGAAAACACTTTGAAGAACTAAGCTGTAATCACAGTTTGAAAACTAAAAAGGACATGGCTTAAAGGTCAATTTCAACGGAATATGACACACATGCAAATTCAAACCACAAAGAGGTATCAGCTCACACCAGTCAGAATCACCATCAGCAAGAACTCTATAAACAGTCAATCCTGAAGGTGTTGTGGAGAAATGCATACCCTCAACTTTAAGAGGGACGTAACCCGGAAAGAGCCACTAATGAGAACAGAATGGAGGGGCCTTTAAAAGGTAAACATTGAGCTCCCATATGATCCAGCAGGCCCATTCCTGGACCTATAACCTAAGAAGACAGAATTGGAAAGACACAGGCAGGCAAATGTGCACTGCACAGTATTACAATAGCCAAGATATGGAAGTAACCAAAAAGTCCACCAACAGATGGGTGGACAAAGAAAAACTGCTACATGTCGAGATGGAATATTAGCTAGCGCAAAAATGAAACAATGCCATTTGCAGCACCATAGATGAGTCTAGAAGTAATCACGCAACTTGTGGTAAATGAGGAAGAGAAAGACACATGTCCTATCATATCACTTATAGGTGTTACCTAAAATTCGATACCAATGAAGATGTTTCCAGAGAGAAAGGCAATCACAGATTCATTCAACAAACTTATGGTTCACCAAACGGAAAGGTGTGAGGATTAGATACATTACGACTTTGGGGTTAACAGAGATATACAAACACATGGGAAATATATAATCACCAAAGGCCTACGGAATACCAAGAGAAGAGCACTCAACATTGTGTCATAACCTACATGGGAAAAGGATCCGAAGAAGAATAGATATATGTATATGTATGAAAGAACCACATCTTGCACACCTAGAACACACCAAACATTGTAATCAAATTTGCTGTGATAAAAAATAAAAATTAAGTTACCAATACGAACAAGAAGTAATGAGCCATAAACATAAAGGGCTTTTTCCTGGCACATTCCATTCTAATTTACAACCTACTGCACCACTTCCATTAAGGCTCTGTTGCCCTAGTAACCAGATTTGGTAAAGGAGAAATGCTGCCGCCTTGCGGCCGTTTCCCACAAGAGCGGCTTTAAACCCACAGCTGATGGTCAGTGAACATTCACAAGGACTCGGGGCTGTAAAGGACACCTGCACTCAAAAATGGTGCTGAGGTCGGGAATGAACAAAAAAATTCGAAACACGCAAATCTTTCAGGAAGATAGTATGAGGAGGTAAGTTTGACTCACTCTCTTTAAAGAAAAGGAAAATGGATAAAAGCTCAACCTCAGGAAGTACTAGACTCATGCAATCTAATCTACAAAAAGGTTTCAACTCTCTCCAGTCGACTGACCGTCAGGAAAAGGTCTACAAACAATAAACGCTGCAGACGTTTTAGAGAACTTTCTACCCTCTACTTGCTGGTGAGATGTGAAAGGGTAACCGACAATAATGAGAATAGAAAGGAGCTGGTGGAAAAGTAAAAATTGTGGTACCATTCAATCCAGCGGGTGGACCACTGGCCCTGTCACCTGAGAAGAACAGAGTCGTGAAGACACAGGCTGCCAAAGCTGCACTGCAGCCTTATTCACAATAGCCAAGACAGTGAAGCTACCAAAATGTCCATCAACAGGAGAATGGATGAAAAGAAGTGGTCCATGTACACCATGGAATATTAGCCATGGAAAACAATGAAACACTGCCCTTTGAGGCACCACAGATGAGCCTGGAGATAATCACAAAACATGAGGTAAGTCGGAAAGCAAAAGACCTATATCCTCTGATATCACTTAGAGGCGTTATCTAATAACTGACACAAATGAACATATTTCCACAGACAAAGACACTCACAGACTTAGAAAACAAACTATGCTCATCTAAAAGGAAAGGTGGGGGGAATGGATCAATGAACATCAGTGTTACTATACAGATACAAATTCATATTATATACATATACCAAAAAGACCGACCAGATAGCAAGGGAGGTCTATGGAACGCTCTGTAATATTTTACATGGGAAGAGGATCTGTACATGCTTAGACATAGATCATGTACAAATGAACCAGATATTGTAAACCTAGGATAAATAATTGTCTAATCTATACCCCGATTACAAAATTTAAAAAAAAACAAGAAGGAATGAGACTTACACTAATGGGGGTTTCTCCTAGCACATTCCATTCTAATTTACAACCTAGGAACACGACTTCCAGAAAGACTCTGCTGCCCTCGTACCCAGATATGACAACGGAGAAATGCTGTCTCCTAGTGGCCGTTACCCTTAAGAGCAGCTTTAAACCCATTGCTAAAGGTCCCTATATATTCACCAAACTTGCAGTTCTGTAAATGACACCTGCCCTCCAAAAAAGGCCTGGGGTCGAAAATCGACCAATAAATTCACAACAGGGCAACCTTCCAAGAAGACAAATTCAAGACGTATATTGTACTCATACTTTTTTCTGTTGTTTTTTTTTTTTTGACAGAAAGGAAAAGGCGTGGAAAAATGATGAATTTTAGGAATTTTTAAAGACATGCAAGCCCCAATTAGAAAAACCTATCAGCTCACAGCAGTCAGAATGGTCATTAGCAAAGACGCTGCAAACAATAAATGCTGAAGGGATTGGGGAGAAATGCGTACCCTCGGCTCTAAGGGGGACGTGGTAGGAGCCACTAATGAAAACACAATGCAGGTGCTTTGAAAAGGGAAACACTGAGCTACCAGTCCATCAATCACACCCACTGCTGGGCCCATCTCCTGAGAAAATGAGAATCAAAAAGTCACAGGCTGGCAATCCTGCACTCCAGCAATATTTACCATAGCCAACACTCGGAAGCAATGAAAATGTCCATCATCAGAGGAATGCACCAAGAAGAAGTGGTCCATGTACACAATGGAATATTACTCCAATAAAAACTATAAATTAAATTTAAAAAACAAACAAAAGTAAGGAGATAGCAGCTTCTGTGGGTTTACCCGGGCACATTCCACTCTAATTTATAAGCGAGGAACACCGCTGGCCGGGAGGTCTGTTTCCCTAGTTACCCGAGTGGGGAACGTAGAAAGGATGCCGCCCTCTGGCCGTTACCTGCAAAAGCAGCTGTAAAGCCTGGGCTAATGGTCACTTGATATGAACAAGTACTGCAGGGCTGTAAGTGAAACGTGCCCTCCAAATGTCTTGAGGGAAGTAATGGCCAAAATTTTCCAAAATGTGACACATACTTGAAGAAAACACTTTGAAGAAGTAAGCTGTAATCACAGTTTGAAAACTAAAAAGGACATGGCTTAAAGGTCAATTTCAACGGAATATGACACACATGCAAATTCAAACCACAAAGAGGTATCAGCTCACACCAGTCAGAATCACCATCAGCAAGAACTCTATAAACAGTCAATCCTGAAGGTGTTGTGGAGAAATGCATACCCTCAACTTTAAGAGGGACGTAACCCGGAAAGAGCCACTAATGAGAACAGAATGGAGGGGCCTTTAAAAGGTAAACATTGAGCTCCCATATGATCCAGCAGGCCCATTCCTGGACCTATAACCTAAGAAGACAGAATTGGAAAGACACAGGCAGGCAAATGTGCACTGCACAGTATTACAATAGCCAAGATATGGAAGTAACCAAAAAGTCCACCAACAGATGGGTGGACAAAGAAAAACTGCTACATGTCGAGATGGAATATTAGCTAGCGCAAAAATGAAACAATGCCATTTGCAGCACCATAGATGAGTCTAGAAGTAATCACGCAACTTGTGGTAAATGAGGAAGAGAAAGACACATGTCCTATCATATCACTTATAGGTGTTACCTAAAATTCGATACCAATGAAGATGTTTCCAGAGAGAAAGGCAATCACAGATTCATTCAACAAACTTATGGTTCACCAAACGGAAAGGTGTGAGGATTAGATACATTACGACTTTGGGGTTAACAGAGATATACAAACACATGGGAAATATATAATCACCAAAGGCCTACGGAATACCAAGAGAAGACCACTCAACATTGTGTCATAACCTACATGGGAAAAGGATCCGAAGAAGAATAGATATATGTATATGTATGAAAGAACCACATCTTGCACACCTAGAACACACCAAACATTGTAATCAAATTTGCTGTGATAAAAAATAAAAATTAAGTTACCAATACGAACAAGAAGTAATGAGCCATAAACATAAAGGGCTTTTTCCTGGCACATTCCATTCTAATTTACAACCTACTGCACCACTTCCATTAAGGCTCTGTTGCCCTAGTAACCAGATTTGGTAAAGGAGAAATGCTGCCGCCTTGCGGCCGTTTCCCACAAGAGCGGCTTTAAACCCACAGCTGATGGTCAGTGAACATTCACAAGGACTCGGGGCTGTAAAGGACACCTGCACTCAAAAATGGTGCTGAGGTCGGGAATGAACAAAAAAATTCGAAACACGCAAATCTTTCAGGAAGATAGTATGAGGAGGTAAGTTTGACTCACTCTCTTTAAAGAAAAGGAAAATGGATAAAAGCTCAACCTCAGGAAGTACTAGACTCATGCAATCTAATCTACAAAAAGGTTTCAACTCTCTCCAGTCGACTGACCGTCAGGAAAAGGTCTACAAACAATAAACGCTGCAGACGTTTTAGAGAACTTTCTACCCTCTACTTGCTGGTGAGATGTGAAAGGGTAACCGACAATAATGAGAATAGAAAGGAGCTGGTGGAAAAGTAAAAATTGTGGTACCATTCAATCCAGCGGGTGGACCACTGGCCCTGTCACCTGAGAAGAACAGAGTCGTGAAGACACAGGCTGCCAAAGCTGCACTGCAGCCTTATTCACAATAGCCAAGACAGTGAAGCTACCAAAATGTCCATCAACAGGAGAATGGATGAAAAGAAGTGGTCCATGTACACCATGGAATATTAGCCATGGAAAACAATGAAACACTGCCCTTTGAGGCACCACAGATGAGCCTGGAGATAATCACAAAACATGAGGTAAGTCGGAAAGCAAAAGACCTATATCCTCTGATATCACTTAGAGGCGTTATCTAATAACTGACACAAATGAACATATTTCCACAGACAAAGACACTCACAGACTTAGAAAACAAACTATGCTCATCTAAAAGGAAAGGTGGGGGGAATGGATCAATGAACATCAGTGTTACTATACAGATACAAATTCATATTATATACATATACCAAAAAGACCGACCAGATAGCAAGGGAGGTCTATGGAACGCTCTGTAATATTTTACATGGGAAGAGGATCTGTACATGCTTAGACATAGATCATGTACAAATGAACCAGATATTGTAAACCTAGGATAAATAATTGTCTAATCTATACCCCGATTACAAAATTTAAAAAAAAACAAGAAGGAATGAGACTTACACTAATGGGGGTTTCTCCTAGCACATTCCATTCTAATTTACAACCTAGGAACACGACTTCCAGAAAGACTCTGCTGCCCTCGTACCCAGATATGACAACGGAGAAATGCTGTCTCCTAGTGGCCGTTACCCTTAAGAGCAGCTTTAAACCCATTGCTAAAGGTCCCTATATATTCACCAAACTTGCAGTTCTGTAAATGACACCTGCCCTCCAAAAAAGGCCTGGGGTCGAAAATCGACCAATAAATTCACAACAGGGCAACCTTCCAAGAAGACAAATTCAAGACGTATATTGTACTCATACTTTTTTCTGTTGTTTTTTTTTTTTTGACAGAAAGGAAAAGGCGTGGAAAAATGATGAATTTTAGGAATTTTTAAAGACATGCAAGCCCCAATTAGAAAAACCTATCAGCTCACAGCAGTCAGAATGGTCATTAGCAAAGACGCTGCAAACAATAAATGCTGAAGGGATTGGGGAGAAATGCGTACCCTCGGCTCTAAGGGGGACGTGGTAGGAGCCACTAATGAAAACACAATGCAGGTGCTTTGAAAAGGGAAACACTGAGCTACCAGTCCATCAATCACACCCACTGCTGGGCCCATCTCCTGAGAAAATGAGAATCAAAAAGTCACAGGCTGGCAATCCTGCACTCCAGCAATATTTACCATAGCCAACACTCGGAAGCAATGAAAATGTCCATCATCAGAGGAATGCACCAAGAAGAAGTGGTCCATGTACACAATGGAATATTACTCCAATAAAAACTATAAATTAAATTTAAAAAACAAACAAAAGTAAGGAGATAGCAGCTTCTGTGGGTTTACCCGGGCACATTCCACTCTAATTTATAAGCGAGGAACACCGCTGGCCGGGAGGTCTGTTTCCCTAGTTACCCGAGTGGGGAACGTAGAAAGGATGCCGCCCTCTGGCCGTTACCTGCAAAAGCAGCTGTAAAGCCTGGGCTAATGGTCACTTGATATGAACAAGTACTGCAGGGCTGTAAGTGAAACGTGCCCTCCAAATGTCTTGAGGGAAGTAATGGCCAAAATTTTCCAAAATGTGACACATACTTGAAGAAAACACTTTGAAGAAGTAAGCTGTAATCACAGTTTGAAAACTAAAAAGGACATGGCTTAAAGGTCAATTTCAACGGAATATGACACACATGCAAATTCAAACCACAAAGAGGTATCAGCTCACACCAGTCAGAATCACCATCAGCAAGAACTCTATAAACAGTCAATCCTGAAGGTGTTGTGGAGAAATGCATACCCTCAACTTTAAGAGGGACGTAACCCGGAAAGAGCCACTAATGAGAACAGAATGGAGGGGCCTTTAAAAGGTAAACATTGAGCTCCCATATGATCCAGCAGGCCCATTCCTGGACCTATAACCTAAGAAGACAGAATTGGAAAGACACAGGCAGGCAAATGTGCACTGCACAGTATTACAATAGCCAAGATATGGAAGTAACCAAAAAGTCCACCAACAGATGGGTGGACAAAGAAAAACTGCTACATGTCGAGATGGAATATTAGCTAGCGCAAAAATGAAACAATGCCATTTGCAGCACCATAGATGAGTCTAGAAGTAATCACGCAACTTGTGGTAAATGAGGAAGAGAAAGACACATGTCCTATCATATCACTTATAGGTGTTACCTAAAATTCGATACCAATGAAGATGTTTCCAGAGAGAAAGGCAATCACAGATTCATTCAACAAACTTATGGTTCACCAAACGGAAAGGTGTGAGGATTAGATACATTACGACTTTGGGGTTAACAGAGATATACAAACACATGGGAAATATATAATCACCAAAGGCCTACGGAATACCAAGAGAAGACCACTCAACATTGTGTCATAACCTACATGGGAAAAGGATCCGAAGAAGAATAGATATATGTATATGTATGAAAGAACCACATCTTGCACACCTAGAACACACCAAACATTGTAATCAAATTTGCTGTGATAAAAAATAAAAATTAAGTTACCAATACGAACAAGAAGTAATGAGCCATAAACATAAAGGGCTTTTTCCTGGCACATTCCATTCTAATTTACAACCTACTGCACCACTTCCATTAAGGCTCTGTTGCCCTAGTAACCAGATTTGGTAAAGGAGAAATGCTGCCGCCTTGCGGCCGTTTCCCACAAGAGCGGCTTTAAACCCACAGCTGATGGTCACTGAACATTCACAAGGACTCGGGGCTGTAAAGGACACCTGCACTCAAAAATGGTGCTGAGGTCGGGAATGAACAAAAAAATTCGAAACACGCAAATCTTTCAGGAAGATAGTATGAGGAGGTAAGTTTGACTCACTCTCTTTAAAGAAAAGGAAAATGGATAAAAGCTCAACCTCAGGAAGTACTAGACTCATGCAATCTAATCTACAAAAAGGTTTCAACTCTCTCCAGTCGACTGACCGTCAGGAAAAGGTCTACAAACAATAAACGCTGCAGACGTTTTAGAGAACTTTCTACCCTCTACTTGCTGGTGAGATGTGAAAGGGTAACCGACAATAATGAGAATAGAAAGGAGCTGGTGGAAAAGTAAAAATTGTGGTACCATTCAATCCAGCGGGTGGACCACTGGCCCTGTCACCTGAGAAGAACAGAGTCGTGAAGACACAGGCTGCCAAAGCTGCACTGCAGCCTTATTCACAATAGCCAAGACAGTGAAGCTACCAAAATGTCCATCAACAGGAGAATGGATGAAAAGAAGTGGTCCATGTACACCATGGAATATTAGCCATGGAAAACAATGAAACACTGCCCTTTGAGGCACCACAGATGAGCCTGGAGATAATCACAAAACATGAGGTAAGTCGGAAAGCAAAAGACCTATATCCTCTGATATCACTTAGAGGCGTTATCTAATAACTGACACAAATGAACATATTTCCACAGACAAAGACACTCACAGACTTAGAAAACAAACTATGCTCATCTAAAAGGAAAGGTGGGGGGAATGGATCAATGAACATCAGTGTTACTATACAGATACAAATTCATATTATATACATATACCAAAAAGACCGACCAGATAGCAAGGGAGGTCTATGGAACGCTCTGTAATATTTTACATGGGAAGAGGATCTGTACATGCTTAGACATAGATCATGTACAAATGAACCAGATATTGTAAACCTAGGATAAATAATTGTCTAATCTATACCCCGATTACAAAATTTAAAAAAAAACAAGAAGGAATGAGACTTACACTAATGGGGGTTTCTCCTAGCACATTCCATTCTAATTTACAACCTAGGAACACGACTTCCAGAAAGACTCTGCTGCCCTCGTACCCAGATATGACAACGGAGAAATGCTGTCTCCTAGTGGCCGTTACCCTTAAGAGCAGCTTTAAACCCATTGCTAAAGGTCCCTATATATTCACCAAACTTGCAGTTCTGTAAATGACACCTGCCCTCCAAAAAAGGCCTGGGGTCGAAAATCGACCAATAAATTCACAACAGGGCAACCTTCCAAGAAGACAAATTCAAGACGTATATTGTACTCATACTTTTTTCTGTTTTTTTTTTTTTTGACAGAAAGGAAAAGGCGTGGAAAAATGATGAATTTTAGGAATTTTTAAAGACATGCAAGCCCCAATTAGAAAAACCTATCAGCTCACAGCAGTCAGAATGGTCATTAGCAAAGACGCTGCAAACAATAAATGCTGAAGGGATTGGGGAGAAATGCGTACCCTCGGCTCTAAGGGGGACGTGGTAGGAGCCACTAATGAAAACACAATGCAGGTGCTTTGAAAAGGGAAACACTGAGCTACCAGTCCATCAATCACACCCACTGCTGGGCCCATCTCCTGAGAAAATGAGAATCAAAAAGTCACAGGCTGGCAATCCTGCACTCCAGCAATATTTACCATAGCCAACACTCGGAAGCAATGAAAATGTCCATCATCAGAGGAATGCACCAAGAAGAAGTGGTCCATGTACACAATGGAATATTACTCCAATAAAAACTATAAATTAAATTTAAAAAACAGACAAAAGTAAGGAGATAGCAGCTTCTGTGGGTTTACCCGGGCACATTCCACTCTAATTTATAAGCGAGGAACACCGCTGGCCGGGAGGTCTGTTTCCCTAGTTACCCGAGTGGGGAACGTAGAAAGGATGCCGCCCTCTGGCCGTTACCTGCAAAAGCAGCTGTAAAGCCTGGGCTAATGGTCACTTGATATGAACAAGTACTGCAGGGCTGTAAGTGAAACGTGCCCTCCAAATGTCTTGAGGGAAGTAATGGCCAAAATTTTCCAAAATGTGACACATACTTGAAGAAAACACTTTGAAGAACTAAGCTGTAATCACAGTTTGAAAACTAAAAAGGACATGGCTTAAAGGTCAATTTCAACGGAATATGACACACATGCAAATTCAAACCACAAAGAGGTATCAGCTCACACCAGTCAGAATCACCATCAGCAAGAACTCTATAAACAGTCAATCCTGAAGGTGTTGTGGAGAAATGCATACCCTCAACTTTAAGAGGGACGTAACCCGGAAAGAGCCACTAATGAGAACAGAATGGAGGGGCCTTTAAAAGGTAAACATTGAGCTCCCATATGATCCAGCAGGCCCATTCCTGGACCTATAACCTAAGAAGACAGAATTGGAAAGACACAGGCAGGCAAATGTGCACTGCACAGTATTACAATAGCCAAGATATGGAAGTAACCAAAAAGTCCACCAACAGATGGGTGGACAAAGAAAAACTGCTACATGTCGAGATGGAATATTAGCTAGCGCAAAAATGAAACAATGCCATTTGCAGCACCATAGATGAGTCTAGAAGTAATCACGCAACTTGTGGTAAATGAGGAAGAGGAAGACACATGTCCTATCATATCACTTATAGGTGTTACCTAAAATTCGATACCAATGAAGATATTTCCAGAGAGAAAGGCAATCACAGATTCATTCAACAAACTTATGGTTCACCAAACGGAAAGGTGTGAGGATTAGATACATTACGACTTTGGGGTTAACAGAGATATACAAACACATGGGAAATATATAATCACCAAAGGCCTACGGAATACCAAGAGAAGACCACTCAACATTGTGTCATAACCTACATGGGAAAAGGATCCGAAGAAGAATAGATATATGTATATGTATGAAAGAACCACATCTTGCACACCTAGAACACACCAAACATTGTAATCAAATTTGCTGTGATAAAAAATAAAAATTAAGTTACCAATACGAACAAGAAGTAATGAGCCATAAACATAAAGGGCTTTTTCCTGGCACATTCCATTCTAATTTACAACCTACTGCACCACTTCCATTAAGGCTCTGTTGCCCTAGTAACCAGATTTGGTAAAGGAGAAATGCTGCCGCCTTGCGGCCGTTTCCCACAAGAGCGGCTTTAAACCCACAGCTGATGGTCACTGAACATTCACAAGGACTCGGGGCTGTAAAGGACACCTGCACTCAAAAATGGTGCTGAGGTCGGGAATGAACAAAAAAATTCGAAACACGCAAATCTTTCAGGAAGATAGTATGAGGAGGTAAGTTTGACTCACTCTCTTTAAAGAAAAGGAAAATGGATAAAAGCTCAACCTCAGGAAGTACTAGACTCATGCAATCTAATCTACAAAAAGGTTTCAACTCTCTCCAGTCGACTGACCGTCAGGAAAAGGTCTACAAACAATAAACGCTGCAGACGTTTTAGAGAACTTTCTACCCTCTACTTGCTGGTGAGATGTGAAAGGGTAACCGACAATAATGAGAATAGAAAGGAGCTGGTGGAAAAGTAAAAATTGTGGTACCATTCAATCCAGCGGGTGGACCACTGGCCCTGTCACCTGAGAAGAACAGAGTCGTGAAGACACAGGCTGCCAAAGCTGCACTGCAGCCTTATTCACAATAGCCAAGACAGTGAAGCTACCAAAATGTCCATCAACAGGAGAATGGATGAAAAGAAGTGGTCCATGTACACCATGGAATATTAGCCATGGAAAACAATGAAACACTGCCCTTTGAGGCACCACAGATGAGCCTGGAGATAATCACAAAACATGAGGTAAGTCGGAAAGCAAAAGACCTATATCCTCTGATATCACTTAGAGGCGTTATCTAATAACTGACACAAATGAACATATTTCCACAGACAAAGACACTCACAGACTTAGAAAACAAACTATGCTCATCTAAAAGGAAAGGTGGGGGGAATGGATCAATGAACATCAGTGTTACTATACAGATACAAATTCATATTATATACATATACCAAAAAGACCGACCAGATAGCAAGGGAGGTCTATGGAACGCTCTGTAATATTTTACATGGGAAGAGGATCTGTACATGCTTAGACATAGATCATGTACAAATGAACCAGATATTGTAAACCTAGGATAAATAATTGTCTAATCTATACCCCGATTACAAAATTTAAAAAAAAACAAGAAGGAATGAGACTTACACTAATGGGGGTTTCTCCTAGCACATTCCATTCTAATTTACAACCTAGGAACACGACTTCCAGAAAGACTCTGCTGCCCTCGTACCCAGATATGACAACGGAGAAATGCTGTCTCCTAGTGGCCGTTACCCTTAAGAGCAGCTTTAAACCCATTGCTAAAGGTCCCTATATATTCACCAAACTTGCAGTTCTGTAAATGACACCTGCCCTCCAAAAAAGGCCTGGGGTCGAAAATCGACCAATAAATTCACAACAGGGCAACCTTCCAAGAAGACAAATTCAAGACGTATATTGTACTCATACTTTTTTCTGTTTTTTTTTTTTTTGACAGAAAGGAAAAGGCGTGGAAAAATGATGAATTTTAGGAATTTTTAAAGACATGCAAGCCCCAATTAGAAAAACCTATCAGCTCACAGCAGTCAGAATGGTCATTAGCAAAGACGCTGCAAACAATAAATGCTGAAGGGATTGGGGAGAAATGCGTACCCTCGGCTCTAAGGGGGACGTGGTAGGAGCCACTAATGAAAACACAATGCAGGTGCTTTGAAAAGGGAAACACTGAGCTACCAGTCCATCAATCACACCCACTGCTGGGCCCATCTCCTGAGAAAATGAGAATCAAAAAGTCACAGGCTGGCAATCCTGCACTCCAGCAATATTTACCATAGCCAACACTCGGAAGCAATGAAAATGTCCATCATCAGAGGAATGCACCAAGAAGAAGTGGTCCATGTACACAATGGAATATTACTCCAATAAAAACTATAAATTAAATTTAAAAAACAAACAAAAGTAAGGAGATAGCAGCTTCTGTGGGTTTACCCGGGCACATTCCACTCTAATTTATAAGCGAGGAACACCGCTGGCCGGGAGGTCTGTTTCCCTAGTTACCCGAGTGGGGAACGTAGAAAGGATGCCGCCCTCTGGCCGTTACCTGCAAAAGCAGCTGTAAAGCCTGGGCTAATGGTCACTTGATATGAACAAGTACTGCAGGGCTGTAAGTGAAACGTGCCCTCCAAATGTCTTGAGGGAAGTAATGGCCAAAATTTTCCAAAATGTGACACATACTTGAAGAAAACACTTTGAAGAACTAAGCTGTAATCACAGTTTGAAAACTAAAAAGGACATGGCTTAAAGGTCAATTTCAACGGAATATGACACACATGCAAATTCAAACCACAAAGAGGTATCAGCTCACACCAGTCAGAATCACCATCAGCAAGAACTCTATAAACAGTCAATCCTGAAGGTGTTGTGGAGAAATGCATACCCTCAACTTTAAGAGGGACGTAACCCGGAAAGAGCCACTAATGAGAACAGAATGGAGGGGCCTTTAAAAGGTAAACATTGAGCTCCCATATGATCCAGCAGGCCCATTCCTGGACCTATAACCTAAGAAGACAGAATTGGAAAGACACAGGCAGGCAAATGTGCACTGCACAGTATTACAATAGCCAAGATATGGAAGTAACCAAAAAGTCCACCAACAGATGGGTGGACAAAGAAAAACTGCTACATGTCGAGATGGAATATTAGCTAGCGCAAAAATGAAACAATGCCATTTGCAGCACCATAGATGAGTCTAGAAGTAATCACGCAACTTGTGGTAAATGAGGAAGAGAAAGACACATGTCCTATCATATCACTTATAGGTGTTACCTAAAATTCGATACCAATGAAGATGTTTCCAGAGAGAAAGGCAATCACAGATTCATTCAACAAACTTATGGTTCACCAAACGGAAAGGTGTGAGGATTAGATACATTACGACTTTGGGGTTAACAGAGATATACAAACACATGGGAAATATATAATCACCAAAGGCCTACGGAATACCAAGAGAAGACCACTCAACATTGTGTCATAACCTACATGGGAAAAGGATCCGAAGAAGAATAGATATATGTATATGTATGAAAGAACCACATCTTGCACACCTAGAACACACCAAACATTGTAATCAAATTTGCTGTGATAAAAAATAAAAATTAAGTTACCAATACGAACAAGAAGTAATGAGCCATAAACATAAAGGGCTTTTTCCTGGCACATTCCATTCTAATTTACAACCTACTGCACCACTTCCATTAAGGCTCTGTTGCCCTAGTAACCAGATTTGGTAACGGAGAAATGCTGCCGCCTTGCGGCCGTTTCCCACAAGAGCGGCTTTAAACCCACAGCTGATGGTCAGTGAACATTCACAAGGACTCGGGGCTGTAAAGGACACCTGCACTCAAAAATGGTGCTGAGGTCGGGAATGAACAAAAAATTCGAAACACGCAAATCTTTCAGGAAGATAGTATGAGGAGGTAAGTTTGACTCACTCTCTTTAAAGAAAAGGAAAATGGATAAAAGCTCAACCTCAGGAAGTACTAGACTCATGCAATCTAATCTACAAAAAGGTTTCAACTCTCTCCAGTCGACTGACCGTCAGGAAAAGGTCTACAAACAATAAACGCTGCAGACGTTTTAGAGAACTTTCTACCCTCTACTTGCTGGTGAGATGTGAAAGGGTAACCGACAATAATGAGAATAGAAAGGAGCTGGTGGAAAAGTAAAAATTGTGGTACCATTCAATCCAGCGGGTGGACCACTGGCCCTGTCACCTGAGAAGAACAGAGTCGTGAAGACACAGGCTGCCAAAGCTGCACTGCAGCCTTATTCACAATAGCCAAGACAGTGAAGCTACCAAAATGTCCATCAACAGGAGAATGGATGAAAAGAAGTGGTCCATGTACACCATGGAATATTAGCCATGGAAAACAATGAAACACTGCCCTTTGAGGCACCACAGATGAGCCTGGAGATAATCACAAAACATGAGGTAAGTCGGAAAGCAAAAGACCTATATCCTCTGATATCACTTAGAGGCGTTATCTAATAACTGACACAAATGAACATATTTCCACAGACAAAGACACTCACAGACTTAGAAAACAAACTATGCTCATCTAAAAGGAAAGGTGGGGGGAATGGATCAATGAACATCAGTGTTACTATACAGATACAAATTCATATTATATACATATACCAAAAAGACCGACCAGATAGCAAGGGAGGTCTATGGAACGCTCTGTAATATTTTACATGGGAAGAGGATCTGTACATGCTTAGACATAGATCATGTACAAATGAACCAGATATTGTAAACCTAGGATAAATAATTGTCTAATCTATACCCCGATTACAAAATTTAAAAAAAAACAAGAAGGAATGAGACTTACACTAATGGGGGTTTCTCCTAGCACATTCCATTCTAATTTACAACCTAGGAACACGACTTCCAGAAAGACTCTGCTGCCCTAGTACCCAGATATGACAACGGAGAAATGCTGTCTCCTAGTGGCCGTTACCCTTAAGAGCAGCTTTAAACCCATTGCTAAAGGTCCCTATATATTCACCAAACTTGCAGTTCTGTAAATGACACCTGCCCTCCAAAAAAGGCCTGGGGTCGAAAATCGACCAATAAATTCACAACAGGGCAACCTTCCAAGAAGACAAATTCAAGACGTATATTGTACTCATACTTTTTTCTGTTGTTTTTTTTTTTTTGACAGAAAGGAAAAGGCGTGGAAAAATGATGAATTTTAGGAATTTTTAAAGACATGCAAGCCCCAATTAGAAAAACCTATCAGCTCACAGCAGTCAGAATGGTCATTAGCAAAGACGCTGCAAACAATAAATGCTGAAGGGATTGGGGAGAAATGCGTACCCTCGGCTCTAAGGGGGACGTGGTAGGAGCCACTAATGAAAACACAATGCAGGTGCTTTGAAAAGGGAAACACTGAGCTACCAGTCCATCAATCACACCCACTGCTGGGCCCATCTCCTGAGAAAATGAGAATCAAAAAGTCACAGGCTGGCAATCCTGCACTCCAGCAATATTTACCATAGCCAACACTCGGAAGCAATGAAAATGTCCATCATCAGAGGAATGCACCAAGAAGAAGTGGTCCATGTACACAATGGAATATTACTCCAATAAAAACTATAAATTAAATTTAAAAAACAAACAAAAGTAAGGAGATAGCAGCTTCTGTGGGTTTACCCGGGCACATTCCACTCTAATTTATAAGCGAGGAACACCGCTGGCCGGGAGGTCTGTTTCCCTAGTTACCCGAGTGGGGAACGTAGAAAGGATGCCGCCCTCTGGCCGTTACCTGCAAAAGCAGCTGTAAAGCCTGGGCTAATGGTCACTTGATATGAACAAGTACTGCAGGGCTGTAAGTGAAACGTGCCCTCCAAATGTCTTGAGGGAAGTAATGGCCAAAATTTTCCAAAATGTGACACATACTTGAAGAAAACACTTTGAAGAACTAAGCTGTAATCACAGTTTGAAAACTAAAAAGGACATGGCTTAAAGGTCAATTTCAACGGAATATGACACACATGCAAATTCAAACCACAAAGAGGTATCAGCTCACACCAGTCAGAATCACCATCAGCAAGAACTCTATAAACAGTCAATCCTGAAGGTGTTGTGGAGAAATGCATACCCTCAACTTTAAGAGGGACGTAACCCGGAAAGAGCCACTAATGAGAACAGAATGGAGGGGCCTTTAAAAGGTAAACATTGAGCTCCCATATGATCCAGCAGGCCCATTCCTGGACCTATAACCTAAGAAGACAGAATTGGAAAGACACAGGCAGGCAAATGTGCACTGCACAGTATTACAATAGCCAAGATATGGAAGTAACCAAAAAGTCCACCAACAGATGGGTGGACAAAGAAAAACTGCTACATGTCGAGATGGAATATTAGCTAGCGCAAAAATGAAACAATGCCATTTGCAGCACCATAGATGAGTCTAGAAGTAATCACGCAACTTGTGGTAAATGAGGAAGAGAAAGACACATGTCCTATCATATCACTTATAGGTGTTACCTAAAATTCGATACCAATGAAGATGTTTCCAGAGAGAAAGGCAATCACAGATTCATTCAACAAACTTATGGTTCACCAAACGGAAAGGTGTGAGGATTAGATACATTACGACTTTGGGGTTAACAGAGATATACAAACACATGGGAAATATATAATCACCAAAGGCCTACGGAATACCAAGAGAAGACCACTCAACATTGTGTCATAACCTACATGGGAAAAGGATCCGAAGAAGAATAGATATATGTATATGTATGAAAGAACCACATCTTGCACACCTAGAACACACCAAACATTGTAATCAAATTTGCTGTGATAAAAAATAAAAATTAAGTTACCAATACGAACAAGAAGTAATGAGCCATAAACATAAAGGGCTTTTTCCTGGCACATTCCATTCTAATTTACAACCTACTGCACCACTTCCATTAAGGCTCTGTTGCCCTAGTAACCAGATTTGGTAAAGGAGAAATGCTGCCGCCTTGCGGCCGTTTCCCACAAGAGCGGCTTTAAACCCACAGCTGATGGTCACTGAACATTCACAAGGACTCGGGGCTGTAAAGGACACCTGCACTCAAAAATGGTGCTGAGGTCGGGAATGAACAAAAAAATTCGAAACACGCAAATCTTTCAGGAAGATAGTATGAGGAGGTAAGTTTGACTCACTCTCTTTAAAGAAAAGGAAAATGGATAAAAGCTCAACCTCAGGAAGTACTAGACTCATGCAATCTAATCTACAAAAAGGTTTCAACTCTCTCCAGTCGACTGACCGTCAGGAAAAGGTCTACAAACAATAAACGCTGCAGACGTTTTAGAGAACTTTCTACCCTCTACTTGCTGGTGAGATGTGAAAGGGTAACCGACAATAATGAGAATAGAAAGGAGCTGGTGGAAAAGTAAAAATTGTGGTACCATTCAATCCAGCGGGTGGACCACTGGCCCTGTCACCTGAGAAGAACAGAGTCGTGAAGACACAGGCTGCCAAAGCTGCACTGCAGCCTTATTCACAATAGCCAAGACAGTGAAGCTACCAAAATGTCCATCAACAGGAGAATGGATGAAAAGAAGTGGTCCATGTACACCATGGAATATTAGCCATGGAAAACAATGAAACACTGCCCTTTGAGGCACCACAGATGAGCCTGGAGATAATCACAAAACATGAGGTAAGTCGGAAAGCAAAAGACCTATATCCTCTGATATCACTTAGAGGCGTTATCTAATAACTGACACAAATGAACATATTTCCACAGACAAAGACACTCACAGACTTAGAAAACAAACTATGCTCATCTAAAAGGAAAGGTGGGGGGAATGGATCAATGAACATCAGTGTTACTATACAGATACAAATTCATATTATATACATATACCAAAAAGACCGACCAGATAGCAAGGGAGGTCTATGGAACGCTCTGTAATATTTTACATGGGAAGAGGATCTGTACATGCTTAGACATAGATCATGTACAAATGAACCAGATATTGTAAACCTAGGATAAATAATTGTCTAATCTATACCCCGATTACAAAATTTAAAAAAAAACAAGAAGGAATGAGACTTACACTAATGGGGGTTTCTCCTAGCACATTCCATTCTAATTTACAACCTAGGAACACGACTTCCAGAAAGACTCTGCTGCCCTCGTACCCAGATATGACAACGGAGAAATGCTGTCTCCTAGTGGCCGTTACCCTTAAGAGCAGCTTTAAACCCATTGCTAAAGGTCCCTATATATTCACCAAACTTGCAGTTCTGTAAATGACACCTGCCCTCCAAAAAAGGCCTGGGGTCGAAAATCGACCAATAAATTCACAACAGGGCAACCTTCCAAGAAGACAAATTCAAGACGTATATTGTACTCATACTTTTTTCTGTTTTTTTTTTTTTTGACAGAAAGGAAAAGGCGTGGAAAAATGATGAATTTTAGGAATTTTTAAAGACATGCAAGCCCCAATTAGAAAAACCTATCAGCTCACAGCAGTCAGAATGGTCATTAGCAAAGACGCTGCAAACAATAAATGCTGAAGGGATTGGGGAGAAATGCGTACCCTCGGCTCTAAGGGGGACGTGGTAGGAGCCACTAATGAAAACACAATGCAGGTGCTTTGAAAAGGGAAACACTGAGCTACCAGTCCATCAATCACACCCACTGCTGGGCCCATCTCCTGAGAAAATGAGAATCAAAAAGTCACAGGCTGGCAATCCTGCACTCCAGCAATATTTACCATAGCCAACACTCGGAAGCAATGAAAATGTCCATCATCAGAGGAATGCACCAAGAAGAAGTGGTCCATGTACACAATGGAATATTACTCCAATAAAAACTATAAATTAAATTTAAAAAACAAACAAAAGTAAGGAGATAGCAGCTTCTGTGGGTTTACCCGGGCACATTCCACTGTAATTTATAAGCGAGGAACACCGCTGGCCGGGAGGTCTGTTTCCCTAGTTACCCGAGTGGGGAACGTAGAAAGGATGCCGCCCTCTGGCCGTTACCTGCAAAAGCAGCTGTAAAGCCTGGGCTAATGGTCACTTGATATGAACAAGTACTGCAGGGCTGTAAGTGAAACGTGCCCTCCAAATGTCTTGAGGGAAGTAATGGCCAAAATTTTCCAAAATGTGACACATACTTGAAGAAAACACTTTGAAGAACTAAGCTGTAATCACAGTTTGAAAACTAAAAAGGACATGGCTTAAAGGTCAATTTCAACGGAATATGACACACATGCAAATTCAAACCACAAAGAGGTATCAGCTCACACCAGTCAGAATCACCATCAGCAAGAACTCTATAAACAGTCAATCCTGAAGGTGTTGTGGAGAAATGCATACCCTCAACTTTAAGAGGGACGTAACCCGGAAAGAGCCACTAATGAGAACAGAATGGAGGGGCCTTTAAAAGGTAAACATTGAGCTCCCATATGATCCAGCAGGCCCATTCCTGGACCTATAACCTAAGAAGACAGAATTGGAAAGACACAGGCAGGCAAATGTGCACTGCACAGTATTACAATAGCCAAGATATGGAAGTAACCAAAAAGTCCACCAACAGATGGGTGGACAAAGAAAAACTGCTACATGTCGAGATGGAATACTAGCTAGCGCAAAAATGAAACAATGCCATTTGCAGCACCATAGATGAGTCTAGAAGTAATCACGCAACTTGTGGTAAATGAGGAAGAGGAAGACACATGTCCTATCATATCACTTATAGGTGTTACCTAAAATTCGATACCAATGAAGATATTTCCAGAGAGAAAGGCAATCACAGATTCATTCAACAAACTTATGGTTCACCAAACGGAAAGGTGTGAGGATTAGATACATTACGACTTTGGGGTTAACAGAGATATACAAACACATGGGAAATATATAATCACCAAAGGCCTACGGAATACCAAGAGAAGACCACTCAACATTGTGTCATAACCTACATGGGAAAAGGATCCGAAGAAGAATAGATATATGTATATGTATGAAAGAACCACATCTTGCACACCTAGAACACACCAAACATTGTAATCAAATTTGCTGTGATAAAAAATAAAAATTAAGTTACCAATACGAACAAGAAGTAATGAGCCATAAACATAAAGGGCTTTTTCCTGGCACATTCCATTCTAATTTACAACCTACTGCACCACTTCCATTAAGGCTCTGTTGCCCTAGTAACCAGATTTGGTAAAGGAGAAATGCTGCCGCCTTGCGGCCGTTTCCCACAAGAGCGGCTTTAAACCCACAGCTGATGGTCACTGAACATTCACAAGGACTCGGGGCTGTAAAGGACACCTGCACTCAAAAATGGTGCTGAGGTCGGGAATGAACAAAAAAATTCGAAACACGCAAATCTTTCAGGAAGATAGTATGAGGAGGTAAGTTTGACTCACTCTCTTTAAAGAAAAGGAAAATGGATAAAAGCTCAACCTCAGGAAGTACTAGACTCATGCAATCTAATCTACAAAAAGGTTTCAACTCTCTCCAGTCGACTGACCGTCAGGAAAAGGTCTACAAACAATAAACGCTGCAGACGTTTTAGAGAACTTTCTACCCTCTACTTGCTGGTGAGATGTGAAAGGGTAACCGACAATAATGAGAATAGAAAGGAGCTGGTGGAAAAGTAAAAATTGTGGTACCATTCAATCCAGCGGGTGGACCACTGGCCCTGTCACCTGAGAAGAACAGAGTCGTGAAGACACAGGCTGCCAAAGCTGCACTGCAGCCTTATTCACAATAGCCAAGACAGTGAAGCTACCAAAATGTCCATCAACAGGAGAATGGATGAAAAGAAGTGGTCCATGTACACGATGGAATATTAGCCATGGAAAACAATGAAACACTGCCCTTTGAGGCACCACAGATGAGCCTGGAGATAATCACAAAACATGAGGTAAGTCGGAAAGCAAAAGACCTATATCCTCTGATATCACTTAGAGGCGTTATCTAATAACTGACACAAATGAACATATTTCCACAGACAAAGACACTCACAGACTTAGAAAACAAACTATGCTCATCTAAAAGGAAAGGTGGGGGGAATGGATCAATGAACATCAGTGTTACTATACAGATACAAATTCATATTATATACATATACCAAAAAGACCGACCAGATAGCAAGGGAGGTCTATGGAACGCTCTGTAATATTTTACATGGGAAGAGGATCTGTACATGCTTAGACATAGATCATGTACAAATGAACCAGATATTGTAAACCTAGGATAAATAATTGTCTAATCTATACCCCGATTACAAAATTTAAAAAAAAACAAGAAGGAATGAGACTTACACTAATGGGGGTTTCTCCTAGCACATTCCATTCTAATTTACAACCTAGGAACACGACTTCCAGAAAGACTCTGCTGCCCTCGTACCCAGATATGACAACGGAGAAATGCTGTCTCCTAGTGGCCGTTACCCTTAAGAGCAGCTTTAAACCCATTGCTAAAGGTCCCTATATATTCACCAAACTTGCAGTTCTGTAAATGACACCTGCCCTCCAAAAAAGGCCTGGGGTCGAAAATCGACCAATAAATTCACAACAGGGCAACCTTCCAAGAAGACAAATTCAAGACGTATATTGTACTCATACTTTTTTCTGTTTTTTTTTTTTTTTGACAGAAAGGAAAAGGCGTGGAAAAATGATGAATTTTAGGAATTTTTAAAGACATGCAAGCCCCAATTAGAAAAACCTATCAGCTCACAGCAGTCAGAATGGTCATTAGCAAAGACGCTGCAAACAATAAATGCTGAAGGGATTGGGGAGAAATGCGTACCCTCGGCTCTAAGGGGGACGTGGTAGGAGCCACTAATGAAAACACAATGCAGGTGCTTTGAAAAGGGAAACACTGAGCTACCAGTCCATCAATCACACCCACTGCTGGGCCCATCTCCTGAGAAAATGAGAATCAAAAAGTCACAGGCTGGCAATCCTGCACTCCAGCAATATTTACCATAGCCAACACTCGGAAGCAATGAAAATGTCCATCATCAGAGGAATGCACCAAGAAGAAGTGGTCCATGTACACAATGGAATATTACTCCAATAAAAACTATAAATTAAATTTAAAAAACAGACAAAAGTAAGGAGATAGCAGCTTCTGTGGGTTTACCCGGGCACATTCCACTGTAATTTATAAGCGAGGAACACCGCTGGCCGGGAGGTCTGTTTCCCTAGTTACCCGAGTGGGGAACGTAGAAAGGATGCCGCCCTCTGGCCGTTACCTGCAAAAGCAGCTGTAAAGCCTGGGCTAATGGTCACTTGATATGAACAAGTACTGCAGGGCTGTAAGTGAAACGTGCCCTCCAAATGTCTTGAGGGAAGTAATGGCCAAAATTTTCCAAAATGTGACACATACTTGAAGAAAACACTTTGAAGAACTAAGCTGTAATCACAGTTTGAAAACTAAAAAGGACATGGCTTAAAGGTCAATTTCAACGGAATATGACACACATGCAAATTCAAACCACAAAGAGGTATCAGCTCACACCAGTCAGAATCACCATCAGCAAGAACTCTATAAACAGTCAATCCTGAAGGTGTTGTGGAGAAATGCATACCCTCAACTTTAAGAGGGACGTAACCCGGAAAGAGCCACTAATGAGAACAGAATGGAGGGGCCTTTAAAAGGTAAACATTGAGCTCCCATATGATCCAGCAGGCCCATTCCTGGACCTATAACCTAAGAAGACAGAATTGGAAAGACACAGGCAGGCAAATGTGCACTGCACAGTATTACAATAGCCAAGATATGGAAGTAACCAAAAAGTCCACCAACAGATGGGTGGACAAAGAAAAACTGCTACATGTCGAGATGGAATATTAGCTAGCGCAAAAATGAAACAATGCCATTTGCAGCACCATAGATGAGTCTAGAAGTAATCACGCAACTTGTGGTAAATGAGGAAGAGAAAGACACATGTCCTATCATATCACTTATAGGTGTTACCTAAAATTCGATACCAATGAAGATATTTCCAGAGAGAAAGGCAATCACAGATTCATTCAACAAACTTATGGTTCACCAAACGGAAAGGTGTGAGGATTAGATACATTACGACTTTGGGGTTAACAGAGATATACAAACACATGGGAAATATATAATCACCAAAGGCCTACGGAATACCAAGAGAAGACCACTCAACATTGTGTCATAACCTACATGGGAAAAGGATCCGAAGAAGAATAGATATATGTATATGTATGAAAGAACCACATCTTGCACACCTAGAACACACCAAACATTGTAATCAAATTTGCTGTGATAAAAAATAAAAATTAAGTTACCAATACGAACAAGAAGTAATGAGCCATAAACATAAAGGGCTTTTTCCTGGCACATTCCATTCTAATTTACAACCTACTGCACCACTTCCATTAAGGCTCTGTTGCCCTAGTAACCAGATTTGGTAAAGGAGAAATGCTGCCGCCTTGCGGCCGTTTCCCACAAGAGCGGCTTTAAACCCACAGCTGATGGTCACTGAACATTCACAAGGACTCGGGGCTGTAAAGGACACCTGCACTCAAAAATGGTGCTGAGGTCGGGAATGAACAAAAAAATTCGAAACACGCAAATCTTTCAGGAAGATAGTATGAGGAGGTAAGTTTGACTCACTCTCTTTAAAGAAAAGGAAAATGGATAAAAGCTCAACCTCAGGAAGTACTAGACTCATGCAATCTAATCTACAAAAAGGTTTCAACTCTCTCCAGTCGACTGACCGTCAGGAAAAGGTCTACAAACAATAAACGCTGCAGACGTTTTAGAGAACTTTCTACCCTCTACTTGCTGGTGAGATGTGAAAGGGTAACCGACAATAATGAGAATAGAAAGGAGCTGGTGGAAAAGTAAAAATTGTGGTACCATTCAATCCAGCGGGTGGACCACTGGCCCTGTCACCTGAGAAGAACAGAGTCGTGAAGACACAGGCTGCCAAAGCTGCACTGCAGCCTTATTCACAATAGCCAAGACAGTGAAGCTACCAAAATGTCCATCAACAGGAGAATGGATGAAAAGAAGTGGTCCATGTACACGATGGAATATTAGCCATGGAAAACAATGAAACACTGCCCTTTGAGGCACCACAGATGAGCCTGGAGATAATCACAAAACATGAGGTAAGTCGGAAAGCAAAAGACCTATATCCTCTGATATCACTTAGAGGCGTTATCTAATAACTGACACAAATGAACATATTTCCACAGACAAAGACACTCACAGACTTAGAAAACAAACTATGCTCATCTAAAAGGAAAGGTGGGGGGAATGGATCAATGAACATCAGTGTTACTATACAGATACAAATTCATATTATATACATATACCAAAAAGACCGACCAGATAGCAAGGGAGGTCTATGGAACGCTCTGTAATATTTTACATGGGAAGAGGATCTGTACATGCTTAGACATAGATCATGTACAAATGAACCAGATATTGTAAACCTAGGATAAATAATTGTCTAATCTATACCCCGATTACAAAATTTAAAAAAAAACAAGAAGGAATGAGACTTACACTAATGGGGGTTTCTCCTAGCACATTCCATTCTAATTTACAACCTAGGAACACGACTTCCAGAAAGACTCTGCTGCCCTCGTACCCAGATATGACAACGGAGAAATGCTGTCTCCTAGTGGCCGTTACCCTTAAGAGCAGCTTTAAACCCATTGCTAAAGGTCCCTATATATTCACCAAACTTGCAGTTCTGTAAATGACACCTGCCCTCCAAAAAAGGCCTGGGGTCGAAAATCGACCAATAAATTCACAACAGGGCAACCTTCCAAGAAGACAAATTCAAGACGTATATTGTACTCATACTTTTTTCTGTTTTTTTTTTTTTTGACAGAAAGGAAAAGGCGTGGAAAAATGATGAATTTTAGGAATTTTTAAAGACATGCAAGCCCCAATTAGAAAAACCTATCAGCTCACAGCAGTCAGAATGGTCATTAGCAAAGACGCTGCAAACAATAAATGCTGAAGGGATTGGGGAGAAATGCGTACCCTCGGCTCTAAGGGGGACGTGGTAGGAGCCACTAATGAAAACACAATGCAGGTGCTTTGAAAAGGGAAACACTGAGCTACCAGTCCATCAATCACACCCACTGCTGGGCCCATCTCCTGAGAAAATGAGAATCAAAAAGTCACAGGCTGGCAATCCTGCACTCCAGCAATATTTACCATAGCCAACACTCGGAAGCAATGAAAATGTCCATCATCAGAGGAATGCACCAAGAAGAAGTGGTCCATGTACACAATGGAATATTACTCCAATAAAAACTATAAATTAAATTTAAAAAACAGACAAAAGTAAGGAGATAGCAGCTTCTGTGGGTTTACCCGGGCACATTCCACTCTAATTTATAAGCGAGGAACACCGCTGGCCGGGAGGTCTGTTTCCCTAGTTACCCGAGTGGGGAACGTAGAAAGGATGCCGCCCTCTGGCCGTTACCTGCAAAAGCAGCTGTAAAGCCTGGGCTAATGGTCACTTGATATGAACAAGTACTGCAGGGCTGTAAGTGAAACGTGCCCTCCAAATGTCTTGAGGGAAGTAATGGCCAAAATTTTCCAAAATGTGACACATACTTGAAGAAAACACTTTGAAGAACTAAGCTGTAATCACAGTTTGAAAACTAAAAAGGACATGGCTTAAAGGTCAATTTCAACGGAATATGACACACATGCAAATTCAAACCACAAAGAGGTATCAGCTCACACCAGTCAGAATCACCATCAGCAAGAACTCTATAAACAGTCAATCCTGAAGGTGTTGTGGAGAAATGCATACCCTCAACTTTAAGAGGGACGTAACCCGGAAAGAGCCACTAATGAGAACAGAATGGAGGGGCCTTTAAAAGGTAAACATTGAGCTCCCATATGATCCAGCAGGCCCATTCCTGGACCTATAACCTAAGAAGACAGAATTGGAAAGACACAGGCAGGCAAATGTGCACTGCACAGTATTACAATAGCCAAGATATGGAAGTAACCAAAAAGTCCACCAACAGATGGGTGGACAAAGAAAAACTGCTACATGTCGAGATGGAATATTAGCTAGCGCAAAAATGAAACAATGCCATTTGCAGCACCATAGATGAGTCTAGAAGTAATCACGCAACTTGTGGTAAATGAGGAAGAGGAAGACACATGTCCTATCATATCACTTATAGGTGTTACCTAAAATTCGATACCAATGAAGATGTTTCCAGAGAGAAAGGCAATCACAGATTCATTCAACAAACTTATGGTTCACCAAACGGAAAGGTGTGAGGATTAGATACATTACGACTTTGGGGTTAACAGAGATATACAAACACATGGGAAATATATAATCACCAAAGGCCTACGGAATACCAAGAGAAGACCACTCAACATTGTGTCATAACCTACATGGGAAAAGGATCCGAAGAAGAATAGATATATGTATATGTATGAAAGAACCACATCTTGCACACCTAGAACACACCAAACATTGTAATCAAATTTGCTGTGATAAAAAATAAAAATTAAGTTACCAATACGAACAAGAAGTAATGAGCCATAAACATAAAGGGCTTTTTCCTGGCACATTCCATTCTAATTTACAACCTACTGCACCACTTCCATTAAGGCTCTGTTGCCCTAGTAACCAGATTTGGTAAAGGAGAAATGCTGCCGCCTTGCGGCCGTTTCCCACAAGAGCGGCTTTAAACCCACAGCTGATGGTCACTGAACATTCACAAGGACTCGGGGCTGTAAAGGACACCTGCACTCAAAAATGGTGCTGAGGTCGGGAATGAACAAAAAAATTCGAAACACGCAAATCTTTCAGGAAGATAGTATGAGGAGGTAAGTTTGACTCACTCTCTTTAAAGAAAAGGAAAATGGATAAAAGCTCAACCTCAGGAAGTACTAGACTCATGCAATCTAATCTACAAAAAGGTTTCAACTCTCTCCAGTCGACTGACCGTCAGGAAAAGGTCTACAAACAATAAACGCTGCAGACGTTTTAGAGAACTTTCTACCCTCTACTTGCTGGTGAGATGTGAAAGGGTAACCGACAATAATGAGAATAGAAAGGAGCTGGTGGAAAAGTAAAAATTGTGGTACCATTCAATCCAGCGGGTGGACCACTGGCCCTGTCACCTGAGAAGAACAGAGTCGTGAAGACACAGGCTGCCAAAGCTGCACTGCAGCCTTATTCACAATAGCCAAGACAGTGAAGCTACCAAAATGTCCATCAACAGGAGAATGGATGAAAAGAAGTGGTCCATGTACACCATGGAATATTAGCCATGGAAAACAATGAAACACTGCCCTTTGAGGCACCACAGATGAGCCTGGAGATAATCACAAAACATGAGGTAAGTCGGAAAGCAAAAGACCTATATCCTCTGATATCACTTAGAGGCGTTATCTAATAACTGACACAAATGAACATATTTCCACAGACAAAGACACTCACAGACTTAGAAAACAAACTATGCTCATCTAAAAGGAAAGGTGGGGGGAATGGATCAATGAACATCAGTGTTACTATACAGATACAAATTCATATTATATACATATACCAAAAAGACCGACCAGATAGCAAGGGAGGTCTATGGAACGCTCTGTAATATTTTACATGGGAAGAGGATCTGTACATGCTTAGACATAGATCATGTACAAATGAACCAGATATTGTAAACCTAGGATAAATAATTGTCTAATCTATACCCCGATTACAAAATTTAAAAAAAAACAAGAAGGAATGAGACTTACACTAATGGGGGTTTCTCCTAGCACATTCCATTCTAATTTACAACCTAGGAACACGACTTCCAGAAAGACTCTGCTGCCCTCGTACCCAGATATGACAACGGAGAAATGCTGTCTCCTAGTGGCCGTTACCCTTAAGAGCAGCTTTAAACCCATTGCTAAAGGTCCCTATATATTCACCAAACTTGCAGTTCTGTAAATGACACCTGCCCTCCAAAAAAGGCCTGGGGTCGAAAATCGACCAATAAATTCACAACAGGGCAACCTTCCAAGAAGACAAATTCAAGACGTATATTGTACTCATACTTTTTTCTGTTTTTTTTTTTTTTGACAGAAAGGAAAAGGCGTGGAAAAATGATGAATTTTAGGAATTTTTAAAGACATGCAAGCCCCAATTAGAAAAACCTATCAGCTCACAGCAGTCAGAATGGTCATTAGCAAAGACGCTGCAAACAATAAATGCTGAAGGGATTGGGGAGAAATGCGTACCCTCGGCTCTAAGGGGGACGTGGTAGGAGCCACTAATGAAAACACAATGCAGGTGCTTTGAAAAGGGAAACACTGAGCTACCAGTCCATCAATCACACCCACTGCTGGGCCCATCTCCTGAGAAAATGAGAATCAAAAAGTCACAGGCTGGCAATCCTGCACTCCAGCAATATTTACCATAGCCAACACTCGGAAGCAATGAAAATGTCCATCATCAGAGGAATGCACCAAGAAGAAGTGGTCCATGTACACAATGGAATATTACTCCAATAAAAACTATAAATTAAATTTAAAAAACAGACAAAAGTAAGGAGATAGCAGCTTCTGTGGGTTTACCCGGGCACATTCCACTCTAATTTATAAGCGAGGAACACCGCTGGCCGGGAGGTCTGTTTCCCTAGTTACCCGAGTGGGGAACGTAGAAAGGATGCCGCCCTCTGGCCGTTACCTGCAAAAGCAGCTGTAAAGCCTGGGCTAATGGTCACTTGATATGAACAAGTACTGCAGGGCTGTAAGTGAAACGTGCCCTCCAAATGTCTTGAGGGAAGTAATGGCCAAAATTTTCCAAAATGTGACACATACTTGAAGAAAACACTTTGAAGAACTAAGCTGTAATCACAGTTTGAAAACTAAAAAGGACATGGCTTAAAGGTCAATTTCAACGGAATATGACACACATGCAAATTCAAACCACAAAGAGGTATCAGCTCACACCAGTCAGAATCACCATCAGCAAGAACTCTATAAACAGTCAATCCTGAAGGTGTTGTGGAGAAATGCATACCCTCAACTTTAAGAGGGACGTAACCCGGAAAGAGCCACTAATGAGAACAGAATGGAGGGGCCTTTAAAAGGTAAACATTGAGCTCCCATATGATCCAGCAGGCCCATTCCTGGACCTATAACCTAAGAAGACAGAATTGGAAAGACACAGGCAGGCAAATGTGCACTGCACAGTATTACAATAGCCAAGATATGGAAGTAACCAAAAAGTCCACCAACAGATGGGTGGACAAAGAAAAACTGCTACATGTCGAGATGGAATATTAGCTAGCGCAAAAATGAAACAATGCCATTTGCAGCACCATAGATGAGTCTAGAAGTAATCACGCAACTTGTGGTAAATGAGGAAGAGGAAGACACATGTCCTATCATATCACTTATAGGTGTTACCTAAAATTCGATACCAATGAAGATATTTCCAGAGAGAAAGGCAATCACAGATTCATTCAACAAACTTATGGTTCACCAAACGGAAAGGTGTGAGGATTAGATACATTACGACTTTGGGGTTAACAGAGATATACAAACACATGGGAAATATATAATCACCAAAGGCCTACGGAATACCAAGAGAAGACCACTCAACATTGTGTCATAACCTACATGGGAAAAGGATCCGAAGAAGAATAGATATATGTATATGTATGAAAGAACCACATCTTGCACACCTAGAACACACCAAACATTGTAATCAAATTTGCTGTGATAAAAAATAAAAATTAAGTTACCAATACGAACAAGAAGTAATGAGCCATAAACATAAAGGGCTTTTTCCTGGCACATTCCATTCTAATTTACAACCTACTGCACCACTTCCATTAAGGCTCTGTTGCCCTAGTAACCAGATTTGGTAAAGGAGAAATGCTGCCGCCTTGCGGCCGTTTCCCACAAGAGCGGCTTTAAACCCACAGCTGATGGTCAGTGAACATTCACAAGGACTCGGGGCTGTAAAGGACACCTGCACTCAAAAATGGTGCTGAGGTCGGGAATGAACAAAAAAATTCGAAACACGCAAATCTTTCAGGAAGATAGTATGAGGAGGTAAGTTTGACTCACTCTCTTTAAAGAAAAGGAAAATGGATAAAAGCTCAACCTCAGGAAGTACTAGACTCATGCAATCTAATCTACAAAAAGGTTTCAACTCTCTCCAGTCGACTGACCGTCAGGAAAAGGTCTACAAACAATAAACGCTGCAGACGTTTTAGAGAACTTTCTACCCTCTACTTGCTGGTGAGATGTGAAAGGGTAACCGACAATAATGAGAATAGAAAGGAGCTGGTGGAAAAGTAAAAATTGTGGTACCATTCAATCCAGCGGGTGGACCACTGGCCCTGTCACCTGAGAAGAACAGAGTCGTGAAGACACAGGCTGCCAAAGCTGCACTGCAGCCTTATTCACAATAGCCAAGACAGTGAAGCTACCAAAATGTCCATCAACAGGAGAATGGATGAAAAGAAGTGGTCCATGTACACGATGGAATATTAGCCATGGAAAACAATGAAACACTGCCCTTTGAGGCACCACAGATGAGCCTGGAGATAATCACAAAACATGAGGTAAGTCGGAAAGCAAAAGACCTATATCCTCTGATATCACTTAGAGGCGTTATCTAATAACTGACACAAATGAACATATTTCCACAGACAAAGACACTCACAGACTTAGAAAACAAACTATGCTCATCTAAAAGGAAAGGTGGGGGGAATGGATCAATGAACATCAGTGTTACTATACAGATACAAATTCATATTATATACATATACCAAAAAGACCGACCAGATAGCAAGGGAGGTCTATGGAACGCTCTGTAATATTTTACATGGGAAGAGGATCTGTACATGCTTAGACATAGATCATGTACAAATGAACCAGATATTGTAAACCTAGGATAAATAATTGTCTAATCTATACCCCGATTACAAAATTTAAAAAAAAACAAGAAGGAATGAGACTTACACTAATGGGGGTTTCTCCTAGCACATTCCATTCTAATTTACAACCTAGGAACACGACTTCCAGAAAGACTCTGCTGCCCTCGTACCCAGATATGACAACGGAGAAATGCTGTCTCCTAGTGGCCGTTACCCTTAAGAGCAGCTTTAAACCCATTGCTAAAGGTCCCTATATATTCACCAAACTTGCAGTTCTGTAAATGACACCTGCCCTCCAAAAAAGGCCTGGGGTCGAAAATCGACCAATAAATTCACAACAGGGCAACCTTCCAAGAAGACAAATTCAAGACGTATATTGTACTCATACTTTTTTCTGTTTTTTTTTTTTTTGACAGAAAGGAAAAGGCGTGGAAAAATGATGAATTTTAGGAATTTTTAAAGACATGCAAGCCCCAATTAGAAAAACCTATCAGCTCACAGCAGTCAGAATGGTCATTAGCAAAGACGCTGCAAACAATAAATGCTGAAGGGATTGGGGAGAAATGCGTACCCTCGGCTCTAAGGGGGACGTGGTAGGAGCCACTAATGAAAACACAATGCAGGTGCTTTGAAAAGGGAAACACTGAGCTACCAGTCCATCAATCACACCCACTGCTGGGCCCATCTCCTGAGAAAATGAGAATCAAAAAGTCACAGGCTGGCAATCCTGCACTCCAGCAATATTTACCATAGCCAACACTCGGAAGCAATGAAAATGTCCATCATCAGAGGAATGCACCAAGAAGAAGTGGTCCATGTACACAATGGAATATTACTCCAATAAAAACTATAAATTAAATTTAAAAAACAGACAAAAGTAAGGAGATAGCAGCTTCTGTGGGTTTACCCGGGCACATTCCACTGTAATTTATAAGCGAGGAACACCGCTGGCCGGGAGGTCTGTTTCCCTAGTTACCCGAGTGGGGAACGTAGAAAGGATGCCGCCCTCTGGCCGTTACCTGCAAAAGCAGCTGTAAAGCCTGGGCTAATGGTCACTTGATATGAACAAGTACTGCAGGGCTGTAAGTGAAACGTGCCCTCCAAATGTCTTGAGGGAAGTAATGGCCAAAATTTTCCAAAATGTGACACATACTTGAAGAAAACACTTTGAAGAACTAAGCTGTAATCACAGTTTGAAAACTAAAAAGGACATGGCTTAAAGGTCAATTTCAACGGAATATGACACACATGCAAATTCAAACCACAAAGAGGTATCAGCTCACACCAGTCAGAATCACCATCAGCAAGAACTCTATAAACAGTCAATCCTGAAGGTGTTGTGGAGAAATGCATACCCTCAACTTTAAGAGGGACGTAACCCGGAAAGAGCCACTAATGAGAACAGAATGGAGGGGCCTTTAAAAGGTAAACATTGAGCTCCCATATGATCCAGCAGGCCCATTCCTGGACCTATAACCTAAGAAGACAGAATTGGAAAGACACAGGCAGGCAAATGTGCACTGCACAGTATTACAATAGCCAAGATATGGAAGTAACCAAAAAGTCCACCAACAGATGGGTGGACAAAGAAAAACTGCTACATGTCGAGATGGAATATTAGCTAGCGCAAAAATGAAACAATGCCATTTGCAGCACCATAGATGAGTCTAGAAGTAATCACGCAACTTGTGGTAAATGAGGAAGAGGAAGACACATGTCCTATCATATCACTTATAGGTGTTACCTAAAATTCGATACCAATGAAGATATTTCCAGAGAGAAAGGCAATCACAGATTCATTCAACAAACTTATGGTTCACCAAACGGAAAGGTGTGAGGATTAGATACATTACGACTTTGGGGTTAACAGAGATATACAAACACATGGGAAATATATAATCACCAAAGGCCTACGGAATACCAAGAGAAGACCACTCAACATTGTGTCATAACCTACATGGGAAAAGGATCCGAAGAAGAATAGATATATGTATATGTATGAAAGAACCACATCTTGCACACCTAGAACACACCAAACATTGTAATCAAATTTGCTGTGATAAAAAATAAAAATTAAGTTACCAATACGAACAAGAAGTAATGAGCCATAAACATAAAGGGCTTTTTCCTGGCACATTCCATTCTAATTTACAACCTACTGCACCACTTCCATTAAGGCTCTGTTGCCCTAGTAACCAGATTTGGTAAAGGAGAAATGCTGCCGCCTTGCGGCCGTTTCCCACAAGAGCGGCTTTAAACCCACAGCTGATGGTCACTGAACATTCACAAGGACTCGGGGCTGTAAAGGACACCTGCACTCAAAAATGGTGCTGAGGTCGGGAATGAACAAAAAAATTCGAAACACGCAAATCTTTCAGGAAGATAGTATGAGGAGGTAAGTTTGACTCACTCTCTTTAAAGAAAAGGAAAATGGATAAAAGCTCAACCTCAGGAAGTACTAGACTCATGCAATCTAATCTACAAAAAGGTTTCAACTCTCTCCAGTCGACTGACCGTCAGGAAAAGGTCTACAAACAATAAACGCTGCAGACGTTTTAGAGAACTTTCTACCCTCTACTTGCTGGTGAGATGTGAAAGGGTAACCGACAATAATGAGAATAGAAAGGAGCTGGTGGAAAAGTAAAAATTGTGGTACCATTCAATCCAGCGGGTGGACCACTGGCCCTGTCACCTGAGAAGAACAGAGTCGTGAAGACACAGGCTGCCAAAGCTGCACTGCAGCCTTATTCACAATAGCCAAGACAGTGAAGCTACCAAAATGTCCATCAACAGGAGAATGGATGAAAAGAAGTGGTCCATGTACACGATGGAATATTAGCCATGGAAAACAATGAAACACTGCCCTTTGAGGCACCACAGATGAGCCTGGAGATAATCACAAAACATGAGGTAAGTCGGAAAGCAAAAGACCTATATCCTCTGATATCACTTAGAGGCGTTATCTAATAACTGACACAAATGAACATATTTCCACAGACAAAGACACTCACAGACTTAGAAAACAAACTATGCTCATCTAAAAGGAAAGGTGGGGGGAATGGATCAATGAACATCAGTGTTACTATACAGATACAAATTCATATTATATACATATACCAAAAAGACCGACCAGATAGCAAGGGAGGTCTATGGAACGCTCTGTAATATTTTACATGGGAAGAGGATCTGTACATGCTTAGACATAGATCATGTACAAATGAACCAGATATTGTAAACCTAGGATAAATAATTGTCTAATCTATACCCCGATTACAAAATTTAAAAAAAAACAAGAAGGAATGAGACTTACACTAATGGGGGTTTCTCCTAGCACATTCCATTCTAATTTACAACCTAGGAACACGACTTCCAGAAAGACTCTGCTGCCCTCGTACCCAGATATGACAACGGAGAAATGCTGTCTCCTAGTGGCCGTTACCCTTAAGAGCAGCTTTAAACCCATTGCTAAAGGTCCCTATATATTCACCAAACTTGCAGTTCTGTAAATGACACCTGCCCTCCAAAAAAGGCCTGGGGTCGAAAATCGACCAATAAATTCACAACAGGGCAACCTTCCAAGAAGACAAATTCAAGACGTATATTGTACTCATACTTTTTTCTGTTTTTTTTTTTTTTTGACAGAAAGGAAAAGGCGTGGAAAAATGATGAATTTTAGGAATTTTTAAAGACATGCAAGCCCCAATTAGAAAAACCTATCAGCTCACAGCAGTCAGAATGGTCATTAGCAAAGACGCTGCAAACAATAAATGCTGAAGGGATTGGGGAGAAATGCGTACCCTCGGCTCTAAGGGGGACGTGGTAGGAGCCACTAATGAAAACACAATGCAGGTGCTTTGAAAAGGGAAACACTGAGCTACCAGTCCATCAATCACACCCACTGCTGGGCCCATCTCCTGAGAAAATGAGAATCAAAAAGTCACAGGCTGGCAATCCTGCACTCCAGCAATATTTACCATAGCCAACACTCGGAAGCAATGAAAATGTCCATCATCAGAGGAATGCACCAAGAAGAAGTGGTCCATGTACACAATGGAATATTACTCCAATAAAAACTATAAATTAAATTTAAAAAACAGACAAAAGTAAGGAGATAGCAGCTTCTGTGGGTTTACCCGGGCACATTCCACTGTAATTTATAAGCGAGGAACACCGCTGGCCGGGAGGTCTGTTTCCCTAGTTACCCGAGTGGGGAACGTAGAAAGGATGCCGCCCTCTGGCCGTTACCTGCAAAAGCAGCTGTAAAGCCTGGGCTAATGGTCACTTGATATGAACAAGTACTGCAGGGCTGTAAGTGAAACGTGCCCTCCAAATGTCTTGAGGGAAGTAATGGCCAAAATTTTCCAAAATGTGACACATACTTGAAGAAAACACTTTGAAGAACTAAGCTGTAATCACAGTTTGAAAACTAAAAAGGACATGGCTTAAAGGTCAATTTCAACGGAATATGACACACATGCAAATTCAAACCACAAAGAGGTATCAGCTCACACCAGTCAGAATCACCATCAGCAAGAACTCTATAAACAGTCAATCCTGAAGGTGTTGTGGAGAAATGCATACCCTCAACTTTAAGAGGGACGTAACCCGGAAAGAGCCACTAATGAGAACAGAATGGAGGGGCCTTTAAAAGGTAAACATTGAGCTCCCATATGATCCAGCAGGCCCATTCCTGGACCTATAACCTAAGAAGACAGAATTGGAAAGACACAGGCAGGCAAATGTGCACTGCACAGTATTACAATAGCCAAGATATGGAAGTAACCAAAAAGTCCACCAACAGATGGGTGGACAAAGAAAAACTGCTACATGTCGAGATGGAATATTAGCTAGCGCAAAAATGAAACAATGCCATTTGCAGCACCATAGATGAGTCTAGAAGTAATCACGCAACTTGTGGTAAATGAGGAAGAGGAAGACACATGTCCTATCATATCACTTATAGGTGTTACCTAAAATTCGATACCAATGAAGATATTTCCAGAGAGAAAGGCAATCACAGATTCATTCAACAAACTTATGGTTCACCAAACGGAAAGGTGTGAGGATTAGATACATTACGACTTTGGGGTTAACAGAGATATACAAACACATGGGAAATATATAATCACCAAAGGCCTACGGAATACCAAGAGAAGACCACTCAACATTGTGTCATAACCTACATGGGAAAAGGATCCGAAGAAGAATAGATATATGTATATGTATGAAAGAACCACATCTTGCACACCTAGAACACACCAAACATTGTAATCAAATTTGCTGTGATAAAAAATAAAAATTAAGTTACCAATACGAACAAGAAGTAATGAGCCATAAACATAAAGGGCTTTTTCCTGGCACATTCCATTCTAATTTACAACCTACTGCACCACTTCCATTAAGGCTCTGTTGCCCTAGTAACCAGATTTGGTAAAGGAGAAATGCTGCCGCCTTGCGGCCGTTTCCCACAAGAGCGGCTTTAAACCCACAGCTGATGGTCAGTGAACATTCACAAGGACTCGGGGCTGTAAAGGACACCTGCACTCAAAAATGGTGCTGAGGTCGGGAATGAACAAAAAAATTCGAAACACGCAAATCTTTCAGGAAGATAGTATGAGGAGGTAAGTTTGACTCACTCTCTTTAAAGAAAAGGAAAATGGATAAAAGCTCAACCTCAGGAAGTACTAGACTCATGCAATCTAATCTACAAAAAGGTTTCAACTCTCTCCAGTCGACTGACCGTCAGGAAAAGGTCTACAAACAATAAACGCTGCAGACGTTTTAGAGAACTTTCTACCCTCTACTTGCTGGTGAGATGTGAAAGGGTAACCGACAATAATGAGAATAGAAAGGAGCTGGTGGAAAAGTAAAAATTGTGGTACCATTCAATCCAGCGGGTGGACCACTGGCCCTGTCACCTGAGAAGAACAGAGTCGTGAAGACACAGGCTGCCAAAGCTGCACTGCAGCCTTATTCACAATAGCCAAGACAGTGAAGCTACCAAAATGTCCATCAACAGGAGAATGGATGAAAAGAAGTGGTCCATGTACACCATGGAATATTAGCCATGGAAAACAATGAAACACTGCCCTTTGAGGCACCACAGATGAGCCTGGAGATAATCACAAAACATGAGGTAAGTCGGAAAGCAAAAGACCTATATCCTCTGATATCACTTAGAGGCGTTATCTAATAACTGACACAAATGAACATATTTCCACAGACAAAGACACTCACAGACTTAGAAAACAAACTATGCTCATCTAAAAGGAAAGGTGGGGGGAATGGATCAATGAACATCAGTGTTACTATACAGATACAAATTCATATTATATACATATACCAAAAAGACCGACCAGATAGCAAGGGAGGTCTATGGAACGCTCTGTAATATTTTACATGGGAAGAGGATCTGTACATGCTTAGACATAGATCATGTACAAATGAACCAGATATTGTAAACCTAGGATAAATAATTGTCTAATCTATACCCCGATTACAAAATTTAAAAAAAAACAAGAAGGAATGAGACTTACACTAATGGGGGTTTCTCCTAGCACATTCCATTCTAATTTACAACCTAGGAACACGACTTCCAGAAAGACTCTGCTGCCCTCGTACCCAGATATGACAACGGAGAAATGCTGTCTCCTAGTGGCCGTTACCCTTAAGAGCAGCTTTAAACCCATTGCTAAAGGTCCCTATATATTCACCAAACTTGCAGTTCTGTAAATGACACCTGCCCTCCAAAAAAGGCCTGGGGTCGAAAATCGACCAATAAATTCACAACAGGGCAACCTTCCAAGAAGACAAATTCAAGACGTATATTGTACTCATACTTTTTTCTGTTGTTTTTTTTTTGACAGAAAGGAAAAGGCGTGGAAAAATGATGAATTTTAGGAATTTTTAAAGACATGCAAGCCCCAATTAGAAAAACCTATCAGCTCACAGCAGTCAGAATGGTCATTAGCAAAGACGCTGCAAACAATAAATGCTGAAGGGATTGGGGAGAAATGCGTACCCTCGGCTCTAAGGGGGACGTGGTAGGAGCCACTAATGAAAACACAATGCAGGTGCTTTGAAAAGGGAAACACTGAGCTACCAGTCCATCAATCACACCCACTGCTGGGCCCATCTCCTGAGAAAATGAGAATCAAAAAGTCACAGGCTGGCAATCCTGCACTCCAGCAATATTTACCATAGCCAACACTCGGAAGCAATGAAAATGTCCATCATCAGAGGAATGCACCAAGAAGAAGTGGTCCATGTACACAATGGAATATTACTCCAATAAAAACTATAAATTAAATTTAAAAAACAAACAAAAGTAAGGAGATAGCAGCTTCTGTGGGTTTACCCGGGCACATTCCACTCTAATTTATAAGCGAGGAACACCGCTGGCCGGGAGGTCTGTTTCCCTAGTTACCCGAGTGGGGAACGTAGAAAGGATGCCGCCCTCTGGCCGTTACCTGCAAAAGCAGCTGTAAAGCCTGGGCTAATGGTCACTTGATATGAACAAGTACTGCAGGGCTGTAAGTGAAACGTGCCCTCCAAATGTCTTGAGGGAAGTAATGGCCAAAATTTTCCAAAATGTGACACATACTTGAAGAAAACACTTTGAAGAACTAAGCTGTAATCACAGTTTGAAAACTAAAAAGGACATGGCTTAAAGGTCAATTTCAACGGAATATGACACACATGCAAATTCAAACCACAAAGAGGTATCAGCTCACACCAGTCAGAATCACCATCAGCAAGAACTCTATAAACAGTCAATCCTGAAGGTGTTGTGGAGAAATGCATACCCTCAACTTTAAGAGGGACGTAACCCGGAAAGAGCCACTAATGAGAACAGAATGGAGGGGCCTTTAAAAGGTAAACATTGAGCTCCCATATGATCCAGCAGGCCCATTCCTGGACCTATAACCTAAGAAGACAGAATTGGAAAGACACAGGCAGGCAAATGTGCACTGCACAGTATTACAATAGCCAAGATATGGAAGTAACCAAAAAGTCCACCAACAGATGGGTGGACAAAGAAAAACTGCTACATGTCGAGATGGAATATTAGCTAGCGCAAAAATGAAACAATGCCATTTGCAGCACCATAGATGAGTCTAGAAGTAATCACGCAACTTGTGGTAAATGAGGAAGAGAAAGACACATGTCCTATCATATCACTTATAGGTGTTACCTAAAATTCGATACCAATGAAGATGTTTCCAGAGAGAAAGGCAATCACAGATTCATTCAACAAACTTATGGTTCACCAAACGGAAAGGTGTGAGGATTAGATACATTACGACTTTGGGGTTAACAGAGATATACAAACACATGGGAAATATATAATCACCAAAGGCCTACGGAATACCAAGAGAAGACCACTCAACATTGTGTCATAACCTACATGGGAAAAGGATCCGAAGAAGAATAGATATATGTATATGTATGAAAGAACCACATCTTGCACACCTAGAACACACCAAACATTGTAATCAAATTTGCTGTGATAAAAAATAAAAATTAAGTTACCAATACGAACAAGAAGTAATGAGCCATAAACATAAAGGGCTTTTTCCTGGCACATTCCATTCTAATTTACAACCTACTGCACCACTTCCATTAAGGCTCTGTTGCCCTAGTAACCAGATTTGGTAAAGGAGAAATGCTGCCGCCTTGCGGCCGTTTCCCACAAGAGCGGCTTTAAACCCACAGCTGATGGTCACTGAACATTCACAAGGACTCGGGGCTGTAAAGGACACCTGCACTCAAAAATGGTGCTGAGGTCGGGAATGAACAAAAAAATTCGAAACACGCAAATCTTTCAGGAAGATAGTATGAGGAGGTAAGTTTGACTCACTCTCTTTAAAGAAAAGGAAAATGGATAAAAGCTCAACCTCAGGAAGTACTAGACTCATGCAATCTAATCTACAAAAAGGTTTCAACTCTCTCCAGTCGACTGACCGTCAGGAAAAGGTCTACAAACAATAAACGCTGCAGACGTTTTAGAGAACTTTCTACCCTCTACTTGCTGGTGAGATGTGAAAGGGTAACCGACAATAATGAGAATAGAAAGGAGCTGGTGGAAAAGTAAAAATTGTGGTACCATTCAATCCAGCGGGTGGACCACTGGCCCTGTCACCTGAGAAGAACAGAGTCGTGAAGACACAGGCTGCCAAAGCTGCACTGCAGCCTTATTCACAATAGCCAAGACAGTGAAGCTACCAAAATGTCCATCAACAGGAGAATGGATGAAAAGAAGTGGTCCATGTACACCATGGAATATTAGCCATGGAAAACAATGAAACACTGCCCTTTGAGGCACCACAGATGAGCCTGGAGATAATCACAAAACATGAGGTAAGTCGGAAAGCAAAAGACCTATATCCTCTGATATCACTTAGAGGCGTTATCTAATAACTGACACAAATGAACATATTTCCACAGACAAAGACACTCACAGACTTAGAAAACAAACTATGCTCATCTAAAAGGAAAGGTGGGGGGAATGGATCAATGAACATCAGTGTTACTATACAGATACAAATTCATATTATATACATATACCAAAAAGACCGACCAGATAGCAAGGGAGGTCTATGGAACGCTCTGTAATATTTTACATGGGAAGAGGATCTGTACATGCTTAGACATAGATCATGTACAAATGAACCAGATATTGTAAACCTAGGATAAATAATTGTCTAATCTATACCCCGATTACAAAATTTAAAAAAAAACAAGAAGGAATGAGACTTACACTAATGGGGGTTTCTCCTAGCACATTCCATTCTAATTTACAACCTAGGAACACGACTTCCAGAAAGACTCTGCTGCCCTCGTACCCAGATATGACAACGGAGAAATGCTGTCTCCTAGTGGCCGTTACCCTTAAGAGCAGCTTTAAACCCATTGCTAAAGGTCCCTATATATTCACCAAACTTGCAGTTCTGTAAATGACACCTGCCCTCCAAAAAAGGCCTGGGGTCGAAAATCGACCAATAAATTCACAACAGGGCAACCTTCCAAGAAGACAAATTCAAGACGTATATTGTACTCATACTTTTTTCTGTTGTTTTTTTTTTTTTGACAGAAAGGAAAAGGCGTGGAAAAATGATGAATTTTAGGAATTTTTAAAGACATGCAAGCCCCAATTAGAAAAACCTATCAGCTCACAGCAGTCAGAATGGTCATTAGCAAAGACGCTGCAAACAATAAATGCTGAAGGGATTGGGGAGAAATGCGTACCCTCGGCTCTAAGGGGGACGTGGTAGGAGCCACTAATGAAAACACAATGCAGGTGCTTTGAAAAGGGAAACACTGAGCTACCAGTCCATCAATCACACCCACTGCTGGGCCCATCTCCTGAGAAAATGAGAATCAAAAAGTCACAGGCTGGCAATCCTGCACTCCAGCAATATTTACCATAGCCAACACTCGGAAGCAATGAAAATGTCCATCATCAGAGGAATGCACCAAGAAGAAGTGGTCCATGTACACAATGGAATATTACTCCAATAAAAACTATAAATTAAATTTAAAAAACAAACAAAAGTAAGGAGATAGCAGCTTCTGTGGGTTTACCCGGGCACATTCCACTCTAATTTATAAGCGAGGAACACCGCTGGCCGGGAGGTCTGTTTCCCTAGTTACCCGAGTGGGGAACGTAGAAAGGATGCCGCCCTCTGGCCGTTACCTGCAAAAGCAGCTGTAAAGCCTGGGCTAATGGTCACTTGATATGAACAAGTACTGCAGGGCTGTAAGTGAAACGTGCCCTCCAAATGTCTTGAGGGAAGTAATGGCCAAAATTTTCCAAAATGTGACACATACTTGAAGAAAACACTTTGAAGAAGTAAGCTGTAATCACAGTTTGAAAACTAAAAAGGACATGGCTTAAAGGTCAATTTCAACGGAATATGACACACATGCAAATTCAAACCACAAAGAGGTATCAGCTCACACCAGTCAGAATCACCATCAGCAAGAACTCTATAAACAGTCAATCCTGAAGGTGTTGTGGAGAAATGCATACCCTCAACTTTAAGAGGGACGTAACCCGGAAAGAGCCACTAATGAGAACAGAATGGAGGGGCCTTTAAAAGGTAAACATTGAGCTCCCATATGATCCAGCAGGCCCATTCCTGGACCTATAACCTAAGAAGACAGAATTGGAAAGACACAGGCAGGCAAATGTGCACTGCACAGTATTACAATAGCCAAGATATGGAAGTAACCAAAAAGTCCACCAACAGATGGGTGGACAAAGAAAAACTGCTACATGTCGAGATGGAATATTAGCTAGCGCAAAAATGAAACAATGCCATTTGCAGCACCATAGATGAGTCTAGAAGTAATCACGCAACTTGTGGTAAATGAGGAAGAGAAAGACACATGTCCTATCATATCACTTATAGGTGTTACCTAAAATTCGATACCAATGAAGATGTTTCCAGAGAGAAAGGCAATCACAGATTCATTCAACAAACTTATGGTTCACCAAACGGAAAGGTGTGAGGATTAGATACATTACGACTTTGGGGTTAACAGAGATATACAAACACATGGGAAATATATAATCACCAAAGGCCTACGGAATACCAAGAGAAGACCACTCAACATTGTGTCATAACCTACATGGGAAAAGGATCCGAAGAAGAATAGATATATGTATATGTATGAAAGAACCACATCTTGCACACCTAGAACACACCAAACATTGTAATCAAATTTGCTGTGATAAAAAATAAAAATTAAGTTACCAATACGAACAAGAAGTAATGAGCCATAAACATAAAGGGCTTTTTCCTGGCACATTCCATTCTAATTTACAACCTACTGCACCACTTCCATTAAGGCTCTGTTGCCCTAGTAACCAGATTTGGTAAAGGAGAAATGCTGCCGCCTTGCGGCCGTTTCCCACAAGAGCGGCTTTAAACCCACAGCTGATGGTCACTGAACATTCACAAGGACTCGGGGCTGTAAAGGACACCTGCACTCAAAAATGGTGCTGAGGTCGGGAATGAACAAAAAAATTCGAAACACGCAAATCTTTCAGGAAGATAGTATGAGGAGGTAAGTTTGACTCACTCTCTTTAAAGAAAAGGAAAATGGATAAAAGCTCAACCTCAGGAAGTACTAGACTCATGCAATCTAATCTACAAAAAGGTTTCAACTCTCTCCAGTCGACTGACCGTCAGGAAAAGGTCTACAAACAATAAACGCTGCAGACGTTTTAGAGAACTTTCTACCCTCTACTTGCTGGTGAGATGTGAAAGGGTAACCGACAATAATGAGAATAGAAAGGAGCTGGTGGAAAAGTAAAAATTGTGGTACCATTCAATCCAGCGGGTGGACCACTGGCCCTGTCACCTGAGAAGAACAGAGTCGTGAAGACACAGGCTGCCAAAGCTGCACTGCAGCCTTATTCACAATAGCCAAGACAGTGAAGCTACCAAAATGTCCATCAACAGGAGAATGGATGAAAAGAAGTGGTCCATGTACACCATGGAATATTAGCCATGGAAAACAATGAAACACTGCCCTTTGAGGCACCACAGATGAGCCTGGAGATAATCACAAAACATGAGGTAAGTCGGAAAGCAAAAGACCTATATCCTCTGATATCACTTAGAGGCGTTATCTAATAACTGACACAAATGAACATATTTCCACAGACAAAGACACTCACAGACTTAGAAAACAAACTATGCTCATCTAAAAGGAAAGGTGGGGGGAATGGATCAATGAACATCAGTGTTACTATACAGATACAAATTCATATTATATACATATACCAAAAAGACCGACCAGATAGCAAGGGAGGTCTATGGAACGCTCTGTAATATTTTACATGGGAAGAGGATCTGTACATGCTTAGACATAGATCATGTACAAATGAACCAGATATTGTAAACCTAGGATAAATAATTGTCTAATCTATACCCCGATTACAAAATTTAAAAAAAAACAAGAAGGAATGAGACTTACACTAATGGGGGTTTCTCCTAGCACATTCCATTCTAATTTACAACCTAGGAACACGACTTCCAGAAAGACTCTGCTGCCCTCGTACCCAGATATGACAACGGAGAAATGCTGTCTCCTAGTGGCCGTTACCCTTAAGAGCAGCTTTAAACCCATTGCTAAAGGTCCCTATATATTCACCAAACTTGCAGTTCTGTAAATGACACCTGCCCTCCAAAAAAGGCCTGGGGTCGAAAATCGACCAATAAATTCACAACAGGGCAACCTTCCAAGAAGACAAATTCAAGACGTATATTGTACTCATACTTTTTTCTGTTGTTTTTTTTTTTTGACAGAAAGGAAAAGGCGTGGAAAAATGATGAATTTTAGGAATTTTTAAAGACATGCAAGCCCCAATTAGAAAAACCTATCAGCTCACAGCAGTCAGAATGGTCATTAGCAAAGACGCTGCAAACAATAAATGCTGAAGGGATTGGGGAGAAATGCGTACCCTCGGCTCTAAGGGGGACGTGGTAGGAGCCACTAATGAAAACACAATGCAGGTGCTTTGAAAAGGGAAACACTGAGCTACCAGTCCATCAATCACACCCACTGCTGGGCCCATCTCCTGAGAAAATGAGAATCAAAAAGTCACAGGCTGGCAATCCTGCACTCCAGCAATATTTACCATAGCCAACACTCGGAAGCAATGAAAATGTCCATCATCAGAGGAATGCACCAAGAAGAAGTGGTCCATGTACACAATGGAATATTACTCCAATAAAAACTATAAATTAAATTTAAAAAACAAACAAAAGTAAGGAGATAGCAGCTTCTGTGGGTTTACCCGGGCACATTCCACTCTAATTTATAAGCGAGGAACACCGCTGGCCGGGAGGTCTGTTTCCCTAGTTACCCGAGTGGGGAACGTAGAAAGGATGCCGCCCTCTGGCCGTTACCTGCAAAAGCAGCTGTAAAGCCTGGGCTAATGGTCACTTGATATGAACAAGTACTGCAGGGCTGTAAGTGAAACGTGCCCTCCAAATGTCTTGAGGGAAGTAATGGCCAAAATTTTCCAAAATGTGACACATACTTGAAGAAAACACTTTGAAGAAGTAAGCTGTAATCACAGTTTGAAAACTAAAAAGGACATGGCTTAAAGGTCAATTTCAACGGAATATGACACACATGCAAATTCAAACCACAAAGAGGTATCAGCTCACACCAGTCAGAATCACCATCAGCAAGAACTCTATAAACAGTCAATCCTGAAGGTGTTGTGGAGAAATGCATACCCTCAACTTTAAGAGGGACGTAACCCGGAAAGAGCCACTAATGAGAACAGAATGGAGGGGCCTTTAAAAGGTAAACATTGAGCTCCCATATGATCCAGCAGGCCCATTCCTGGACCTATAACCTAAGAAGACAGAATTGGAAAGACACAGGCAGGCAAATGTGCACTGCACAGTATTACAATAGCCAAGATATGGAAGTAACCAAAAAGTCCACCAACAGATGGGTGGACAAAGAAAAACTGCTACATGTCGAGATGGAATATTAGCTAGCGCAAAAATGAAACAATGCCATTTGCAGCACCATAGATGAGTCTAGAAGTAATCACGCAACTTGTGGTAAATGAGGAAGAGAAAGACACATGTCCTATCATATCACTTATAGGTGTTACCTAAAATTCGATACCAATGAAGATGTTTCCAGAGAGAAAGGCAATCACAGATTCATTCAACAAACTTATGGTTCACCAAACGGAAAGGTGTGAGGATTAGATACATTACGACTTTGGGGTTAACAGAGATATACAAACACATGGGAAATATATAATCACCAAAGGCCTACGGAATACCAAGAGAAGACCACTCAACATTGTGTCATAACCTACATGGGAAAAGGATCCGAAGAAGAATAGATATATGTATATGTATGAAAGAACCACATCTTGCACACCTAGAACACACCAAACATTGTAATCAAATTTGCTGTGATAAAAAATAAAAATTAAGTTACCAATACGAACAAGAAGTAATGAGCCATAAACATAAAGGGCTTTTTCCTGGCACATTCCATTCTAATTTACAACCTACTGCACCACTTCCATTAAGGCTCTGTTGCCCTAGTAACCAGATTTGGTAAAGGAGAAATGCTGCCGCCTTGCGGCCGTTTCCCACAAGAGCGGCTTTAAACCCACAGCTGATGGTCACTGAACATTCACAAGGACTCGGGGCTGTAAAGGACACCTGCACTCAAAAATGGTGCTGAGGTCGGGAATGAACAAAAAAATTCGAAACACGCAAATCTTTCAGGAAGATAGTATGAGGAGGTAAGTTTGACTCACTCTCTTTAAAGAAAAGGAAAATGGATAAAAGCTCAACCTCAGGAAGTACTAGACTCATGCAATCTAATCTACAAAAAGGTTTCAACTCTCTCCAGTCGACTGACCGTCAGGAAAAGGTCTACAAACAATAAACGCTGCAGACGTTTTAGAGAACTTTCTACCCTCTACTTGCTGGTGAGATGTGAAAGGGTAACCGACAATAATGAGAATAGAAAGGAGCTGGTGGAAAAGTAAAAATTGTGGTACCATTCAATCCAGCGGGTGGACCACTGGCCCTGTCACCTGAGAAGAACAGAGTCGTGAAGACACAGGCTGCCAAAGCTGCACTGCAGCCTTATTCACAATAGCCAAGACAGTGAAGCTACCAAAATGTCCATCAACAGGAGAATGGATGAAAAGAAGTGGTCCATGTACACCATGGAATATTAGCCATGGAAAACAATGAAACACTGCCCTTTGAGGCACCACAGATGAGCCTGGAGATAATCACAAAACATGAGGTAAGTCGGAAAGCAAAAGACCTATATCCTCTGATATCACTTAGAGGCGTTATCTAATAACTGACACAAATGAACATATTTCCACAGACAAAGACACTCACAGACTTAGAAAACAAACTATGCTCATCTAAAAGGAAAGGTGGGGGGAATGGATCAATGAACATCAGTGTTACTATACAGATACAAATTCATATTATATACATATACCAAAAAGACCGACCAGATAGCAAGGGAGGTCTATGGAACGCTCTGTAATATTTTACATGGGAAGAGGATCTGTACATGCTTAGACATAGATCATGTACAAATGAACCAGATATTGTAAACCTAGGATAAATAATTGTCTAATCTATACCCCGATTACAAAATTTAAAAAAAAACAAGAAGGAATGAGACTTACACTAATGGGGGTTTCTCCTAGCACATTCCATTCTAATTTACAACCTAGGAACACGACTTCCAGAAAGACTCTGCTGCCCTCGTACCCAGATATGACAACGGAGAAATGCTGTCTCCTAGTGGCCGTTACCCTTAAGAGCAGCTTTAAACCCATTGCTAAAGGTCCCTATATATTCACCAAACTTGCAGTTCTGTAAATGACACCTGCCCTCCAAAAAAGGCCTGGGGTCGAAAATCGACCAATAAATTCACAACAGGGCAACCTTCCAAGAAGACAAATTCAAGACGTATATTGTACTCATACTTTTTTCTGTTTTTTTTTTTTTTGACAGAAAGGAAAAGGCGTGGAAAAATGATGAATTTTAGGAATTTTTAAAGACATGCAAGCCCCAATTAGAAAAACCTATCAGCTCACAGCAGTCAGAATGGTCATTAGCAAAGACGCTGCAAACAATAAATGCTGAAGGGATTGGGGAGAAATGCGTACCCTCGGCTCTAAGGGGGACGTGGTAGGAGCCACTAATGAAAACACAATGCAGGTGCTTTGAAAAGGGAAACACTGAGCTACCAGTCCATCAATCACACCCACTGCTGGGCCCATCTCCTGAGAAAATGAGAATCAAAAAGTCACAGGCTGGCAATCCTGCACTCCAGCAATATTTACCATAGCCAACACTCGGAAGCAATGAAAATGTCCATCATCAGAGGAATGCACCAAGAAGAAGTGGTCCATGTACACAATGGAATATTACTCCAATAAAAACTATAAATTAAATTTAAAAAACAGACAAAAGTAAGGAGATAGCAGCTTCTGTGGGTTTACCCGGGCACATTCCACTCTAATTTATAAGCGAGGAACACCGCTGGCCGGGAGGTCTGTTTCCCTAGTTACCCGAGTGGGGAACGTAGAAAGGATGCCGCCCTCTGGCCGTTACCTGCAAAAGCAGCTGTAAAGCCTGGGCTAATGGTCACTTGATATGAACAAGTACTGCAGGGCTGTAAGTGAAACGTGCCCTCCAAATGTCTTGAGGGAAGTAATGGCCAAAATTTTCCAAAATGTGACACATACTTGAAGAAAACACTTTGAAGAACTAAGCTGTAATCACAGTTTGAAAACTAAAAAGGACATGGCTTAAAGGTCAATTTCAACGGAATATGACACACATGCAAATTCAAACCACAAAGAGGTATCAGCTCACACCAGTCAGAATCACCATCAGCAAGAACTCTATAAACAGTCAATCCTGAAGGTGTTGTGGAGAAATGCATACCCTCAACTTTAAGAGGGACGTAACCCGGAAAGAGCCACTAATGAGAACAGAATGGAGGGGCCTTTAAAAGGTAAACATTGAGCTCCCATATGATCCAGCAGGCCCATTCCTGGACCTATAACCTAAGAAGACAGAATTGGAAAGACACAGGCAGGCAAATGTGCACTGCACAGTATTACAATAGCCAAGATATGGAAGTAACCAAAAAGTCCACCAACAGATGGGTGGACAAAGAAAAACTGCTACATGTCGAGATGGAATATTAGCTAGCGCAAAAATGAAACAATGCCATTTGCAGCACCATAGATGAGTCTAGAAGTAATCACGCAACTTGTGGTAAATGAGGAAGAGGAAGACACATGTCCTATCATATCACTTATAGGTGTTACCTAAAATTCGATACCAATGAAGATATTTCCAGAGAGAAAGGCAATCACAGATTCATTCAACAAACTTATGGTTCACCAAACGGAAAGGTGTGAGGATTAGATACATTACGACTTTGGGGTTAACAGAGATATACAAACACATGGGAAATATATAATCACCAAAGGCCTACGGAATACCAAGAGAAGACCACTCAACATTGTGTCATAACCTACATGGGAAAAGGATCCGAAGAAGAATAGATATATGTATATGTATGAAAGAACCACATCTTGCACACCTAGAACACACCAAACATTGTAATCAAATTTGCTGTGATAAAAAATAAAAATTAAGTTACCAATACGAACAAGAAGTAATGAGCCATAAACATAAAGGGCTTTTTCCTGGCACATTCCATTCTAATTTACAACCTACTGCACCACTTCCATTAAGGCTCTGTTGCCCTAGTAACCAGATTTGGTAAAGGAGAAATGCTGCCGCCTTGCGGCCGTTTCCCACAAGAGCGGCTTTAAACCCACAGCTGATGGTCACTGAACATTCACAAGGACTCGGGGCTGTAAAGGACACCTGCACTCAAAAATGGTGCTGAGGTCGGGAATGAACAAAAAAATTCGAAACACGCAAATCTTTCAGGAAGATAGTATGAGGAGGTAAGTTTGACTCACTCTCTTTAAAGAAAAGGAAAATGGATAAAAGCTCAACCTCAGGAAGTACTAGACTCATGCAATCTAATCTACAAAAAGGTTTCAACTCTCTCCAGTCGACTGACCGTCAGGAAAAGGTCTACAAACAATAAACGCTGCAGACGTTTTAGAGAACTTTCTACCCTCTACTTGCTGGTGAGATGTGAAAGGGTAACCGACAATAATGAGAATAGAAAGGAGCTGGTGGAAAAGTAAAAATTGTGGTACCATTCAATCCAGCGGGTGGACCACTGGCCCTGTCACCTGAGAAGAACAGAGTCGTGAAGACACAGGCTGCCAAAGCTGCACTGCAGCCTTATTCACAATAGCCAAGACAGTGAAGCTACCAAAATGTCCATCAACAGGAGAATGGATGAAAAGAAGTGGTCCATGTACACCATGGAATATTAGCCATGGAAAACAATGAAACACTGCCCTTTGAGGCACCACAGATGAGCCTGGAGATAATCACAAAACATGAGGTAAGTCGGAAAGCAAAAGACCTATATCCTCTGATATCACTTAGAGGCGTTATCTAATAACTGACACAAATGAACATATTTCCACAGACAAAGACACTCACAGACTTAGAAAACAAACTATGCTCATCTAAAAGGAAAGGTGGGGGGAATGGATCAATGAACATCAGTGTTACTATACAGATACAAATTCATATTATATACATATACCAAAAAGACCGACCAGATAGCAAGGGAGGTCTATGGAACGCTCTGTAATATTTTACATGGGAAGAGGATCTGTACATGCTTAGACATAGATCATGTACAAATGAACCAGATATTGTAAACCTAGGATAAATAATTGTCTAATCTATACCCCGATTACAAAATTTAAAAAAAAACAAGAAGGAATGAGACTTACACTAATGGGGGTTTCTCCTAGCACATTCCATTCTAATTTACAACCTAGGAACACGACTTCCAGAAAGACTCTGCTGCCCTCGTACCCAGATATGACAACGGAGAAATGCTGTCTCCTAGTGGCCGTTACCCTTAAGAGCAGCTTTAAACCCATTGCTAAAGGTCCCTATATATTCACCAAACTTGCAGTTCTGTAAATGACACCTGCCCTCCAAAAAAGGCCTGGGGTCGAAAATCGACCAATAAATTCACAACAGGGCAACCTTCCAAGAAGACAAATTCAAGACGTATATTGTACTCATACTTTTTTCTGTTTTTTTTTTTTTTGACAGAAAGGAAAAGGCGTGGAAAAATGATGAATTTTAGGAATTTTTAAAGACATGCAAGCCCCAATTAGAAAAACCTATCAGCTCACAGCAGTCAGAATGGTCATTAGCAAAGACGCTGCAAACAATAAATGCTGAAGGGATTGGGGAGAAATGCGTACCCTCGGCTCTAAGGGGGACGTGGTAGGAGCCACTAATGAAAACACAATGCAGGTGCTTTGAAAAGGGAAACACTGAGCTACCAGTCCATCAATCACACCCACTGCTGGGCCCATCTCCTGAGAAAATGAGAATCAAAAAGTCACAGGCTGGCAATCCTGCACTCCAGCAATATTTACCATAGCCAACACTCGGAAGCAATGAAAATGTCCATCATCAGAGGAATGCACCAAGAAGAAGTGGTCCATGTACACAATGGAATATTACTCCAATAAAAACTATAAATTAAATTTAAAAAACAAACAAAAGTAAGGAGATAGCAGCTTCTGTGGGTTTACCCGGGCACATTCCACTCTAATTTATAAGCGAGGAACACCGCTGGCCGGGAGGTCTGTTTCCCTAGTTACCCGAGTGGGGAACGTAGAAAGGATGCCGCCCTCTGGCCGTTACCTGCAAAAGCAGCTGTAAAGCCTGGGCTAATGGTCACTTGATATGAACAAGTACTGCAGGGCTGTAAGTGAAACGTGCCCTCCAAATGTCTTGAGGGAAGTAATGGCCAAAATTTTCCAAAATGTGACACATACTTGAAGAAAACACTTTGAAGAACTAAGCTGTAATCACAGTTTGAAAACTAAAAAGGACATGGCTTAAAGGTCAATTTCAACGGAATATGACACACATGCAAATTCAAACCACAAAGAGGTATCAGCTCACACCAGTCAGAATCACCATCAGCAAGAACTCTATAAACAGTCAATCCTGAAGGTGTTGTGGAGAAATGCATACCCTCAACTTTAAGAGGGACGTAACCCGGAAAGAGCCACTAATGAGAACAGAATGGAGGGGCCTTTAAAAGGTAAACATTGAGCTCCCATATGATCCAGCAGGCCCATTCCTGGACCTATAACCTAAGAAGACAGAATTGGAAAGACACAGGCAGGCAAATGTGCACTGCACAGTATTACAATAGCCAAGATATGGAAGTAACCAAAAAGTCCACCAACAGATGGGTGGACAAAGAAAAACTGCTACATGTCGAGATGGAATATTAGCTAGCGCAAAAATGAAACAATGCCATTTGCAGCACCATAGATGAGTCTAGAAGTAATCACGCAACTTGTGGTAAATGAGGAAGAGAAAGACACATGTCCTATCATATCACTTATAGGTGTTACCTAAAATTCGATACCAATGAAGATGTTTCCAGAGAGAAAGGCAATCACAGATTCATTCAACAAACTTATGGTTCACCAAACGGAAAGGTGTGAGGATTAGATACATTACGACTTTGGGGTTAACAGAGATATACAAACACATGGGAAATATATAATCACCAAAGGCCTACGGAATACCAAGAGAAGACCACTCAACATTGTGTCATAACCTACATGGGAAAAGGATCCGAAGAAGAATAGATATATGTATATGTATGAAAGAACCACATCTTGCACACCTAGAACACACCAAACATTGTAATCAAATTTGCTGTGATAAAAAATAAAAATTAAGTTACCAATACGAACAAGAAGTAATGAGCCATAAACATAAAGGGCTTTTTCCTGGCACATTCCATTCTAATTTACAACCTACTGCACCACTTCCATTAAGGCTCTGTTGCCCTAGTAACCAGATTTGGTAAAGGAGAAATGCTGCCGCCTTGCGGCCGTTTCCCACAAGAGCGGCTTTAAACCCACAGCTGATGGTCAGTGAACATTCACAAGGACTCGGGGCTGTAAAGGACACCTGCACTCAAAAATGGTGCTGAGGTCGGGAATGAACAAAAAAATTCGAAACACGCAAATCTTTCAGGAAGATAGTATGAGGAGGTAAGTTTGACTCACTCTCTTTAAAGAAAAGGAAAATGGATAAAAGCTCAACCTCAGGAAGTACTAGACTCATGCAATCTAATCTACAAAAAGGTTTCAACTCTCTCCAGTCGACTGACCGTCAGGAAAAGGTCTACAAACAATAAACGCTGCAGACGTTTTAGAGAACTTTCTACCCTCTACTTGCTGGTGAGATGTGAAAGGGTAACCGACAATAATGAGAATAGAAAGGAGCTGGTGGAAAAGTAAAAATTGTGGTACCATTCAATCCAGCGGGTGGACCACTGGCCCTGTCACCTGAGAAGAACAGAGTCGTGAAGACACAGGCTGCCAAAGCTGCACTGCAGCCTTATTCACAATAGCCAAGACAGTGAAGCTACCAAAATGTCCATCAACAGGAGAATGGATGAAAAGAAGTGGTCCATGTACACCATGGAATATTAGCCATGGAAAACAATGAAACACTGCCCTTTGAGGCACCACAGATGAGCCTGGAGATAATCACAAAACATGAGGTAAGTCGGAAAGCAAAAGACCTATATCCTCTGATATCACTTAGAGGCGTTATCTAATAACTGACACAAATGAACATATTTCCACAGACAAAGACACTCACAGACTTAGAAAACAAACTATGCTCATCTAAAAGGAAAGGTGGGGGGAATGGATCAATGAACATCAGTGTTACTATACAGATACAAATTCATATTATATACATATACCAAAAAGACCGACCAGATAGCAAGGGAGGTCTATGGAACGCTCTGTAATATTTTACATGGGAAGAGGATCTGTACATGCTTAGACATAGATCATGTACAAATGAACCAGATATTGTAAACCTAGGATAAATAATTGTCTAATCTATACCCCGATTACAAAATTTAAAAAAAAACAAGAAGGAATGAGACTTACACTAATGGGGGTTTCTCCTAGCACATTCCATTCTAATTTACAACCTAGGAACACGACTTCCAGAAAGACTCTGCTGCCCTCGTACCCAGATATGACAACGGAGAAATGCTGTCTCCTAGTGGCCGTTACCCTTAAGAGCAGCTTTAAACCCATTGCTAAAGGTCCCTATATATTCACCAAACTTGCAGTTCTGTAAATGACACCTGCCCTCCAAAAAAGGCCTGGGGTCGAAAATCGACCAATAAATTCACAACAGGGCAACCTTCCAAGAAGACAAATTCAAGACGTATATTGTACTCATACTTTTTTCTGTTTTTTTTTTTTTTGACAGAAAGGAAAAGGCGTGGAAAAATGATGAATTTTAGGAATTTTTAAAGACATGCAAGCCCCAATTAGAAAAACCTATCAGCTCACAGCAGTCAGAATGGTCATTAGCAAAGACGCTGCAAACAATAAATGCTGAAGGGATTGGGGAGAAATGCGTACCCTCGGCTCTAAGGGGGACGTGGTAGGAGCCACTAATGAAAACACAATGCAGGTGCTTTGAAAAGGGAAACACTGAGCTACCAGTCCATCAATCACACCCACTGCTGGGCCCATCTCCTGAGAAAATGAGAATCAAAAAGTCACAGGCTGGCAATCCTGCACTCCAGCAATATTTACCATAGCCAACACTCGGAAGCAATGAAAATGTCCATCATCAGAGGAATGCACCAAGAAGAAGTGGTCCATGTACACAATGGAATATTACTCCAATAAAAACTATAAATTAAATTTAAAAAACAGACAAAAGTAAGGAGATAGCAGCTTCTGTGGGTTTACCCGGGCACATTCCACTCTAATTTATAAGCGAGGAACACCGCTGGCCGGGAGGTCTGTTTCCCTAGTTACCCGAGTGGGGAACGTAGAAAGGATGCCGCCCTCTGGCCGTTACCTGCAAAAGCAGCTGTAAAGCCTGGGCTAATGGTCACTTGATATGAACAAGTACTGCAGGGCTGTAAGTGAAACGTGCCCTCCAAATGTCTTGAGGGAAGTAATGGCCAAAATTTTCCAAAATGTGACACATACTTGAAGAAAACACTTTGAAGAACTAAGCTGTAATCACAGTTTGAAAACTAAAAAGGACATGGCTTAAAGGTCAATTTCAACGGAATATGACACACATGCAAATTCAAACCACAAAGAGGTATCAGCTCACACCAGTCAGAATCACCATCAGCAAGAACTCTATAAACAGTCAATCCTGAAGGTGTTGTGGAGAAATGCATACCCTCAACTTTAAGAGGGACGTAACCCGGAAAGAGCCACTAATGAGAACAGAATGGAGGGGCCTTTAAAAGGTAAACATTGAGCTCCCATATGATCCAGCAGGCCCATTCCTGGACCTATAACCTAAGAAGACAGAATTGGAAAGACACAGGCAGGCAAATGTGCACTGCACAGTATTACAATAGCCAAGATATGGAAGTAACCAAAAAGTCCACCAACAGATGGGTGGACAAAGAAAAACTGCTACATGTCGAGATGGAATATTAGCTAGCGCAAAAATGAAACAATGCCATTTGCAGCACCATAGATGAGTCTAGAAGTAATCACGCAACTTGTGGTAAATGAGGAAGAGGAAGACACATGTCCTATCATATCACTTATAGGTGTTACCTAAAATTCGATACCAATGAAGATATTTCCAGAGAGAAAGGCAATCACAGATTCATTCAACAAACTTATGGTTCACCAAACGGAAAGGTGTGAGGATTAGATACATTACGACTTTGGGGTTAACAGAGATATACAAACACATGGGAAATATATAATCACCAAAGGCCTACGGAATACCAAGAGAAGACCACTCAACATTGTGTCATAACCTACATGGGAAAAGGATCCGAAGAAGAATAGATATATGTATATGTATGAAAGAACCACATCTTGCACACCTAGAACACACCAAACATTGTAATCAAATTTGCTGTGATAAAAAATAAAAATTAAGTTACCAATACGAACAAGAAGTAATGAGCCATAAACATAAAGGGCTTTTTCCTGGCACATTCCATTCTAATTTACAACCTACTGCACCACTTCCATTAAGGCTCTGTTGCCCTAGTAACCAGATTTGGTAAAGGAGAAATGCTGCCGCCTTGCGGCCGTTTCCCACAAGAGCGGCTTTAAACCCACAGCTGATGGTCAGTGAACATTCACAAGGACTCGGGGCTGTAAAGGACACCTGCACTCAAAAATGGTGCTGAGGTCGGGAATGAACAAAAAAATTCGAAACACGCAAATCTTTCAGGAAGATAGTATGAGGAGGTAAGTTTGACTCACTCTCTTTAAAGAAAAGGAAAATGGATAAAAGCTCAACCTCAGGAAGTACTAGACTCATGCAATCTAATCTACAAAAAGGTTTCAACTCTCTCCAGTCGACTGACCGTCAGGAAAAGGTCTACAAACAATAAACGCTGCAGACGTTTTAGAGAACTTTCTACCCTCTACTTGCTGGTGAGATGTGAAAGGGTAACCGACAATAATGAGAATAGAAAGGAGCTGGTGGAAAAGTAAAAATTGTGGTACCATTCAATCCAGCGGGTGGACCACTGGCCCTGTCACCTGAGAAGAACAGAGTCGTGAAGACACAGGCTGCCAAAGCTGCACTGCAGCCTTATTCACAATAGCCAAGACAGTGAAGCTACCAAAATGTCCATCAACAGGAGAATGGATGAAAAGAAGTGGTCCATGTACACGATGGAATATTAGCCATGGAAAACAATGAAACACTGCCCTTTGAGGCACCACAGATGAGCCTGGAGATAATCACAAAACATGAGGTAAGTCGGAAAGCAAAAGACCTATATCCTCTGATATCACTTAGAGGCGTTATCTAATAACTGACACAAATGAACATATTTCCACAGACAAAGACACTCACAGACTTAGAAAACAAACTATGCTCATCTAAAAGGAAAGGTGGGGGGAATGGATCAATGAACATCAGTGTTACTATACAGATACAAATTCATATTATATACATATACCAAAAAGACCGACCAGATAGCAAGGGAGGTCTATGGAACGCTCTGTAATATTTTACATGGGAAGAGGATCTGTACATGCTTAGACATAGATCATGTACAAATGAACCAGATATTGTAAACCTAGGATAAATAATTGTCTAATCTATACCCCGATTACAAAATTTAAAAAAAAACAAGAAGGAATGAGACTTACACTAATGGGGGTTTCTCCTAGCACATTCCATTCTAATTTACAACCTAGGAACACGACTTCCAGAAAGACTCTGCTGCCCTCGTACCCAGATATGACAACGGAGAAATGCTGTCTCCTAGTGGCCGTTACCCTTAAGAGCAGCTTTAAACCCATTGCTAAAGGTCCCTATATATTCACCAAACTTGCAGTTCTGTAAATGACACCTGCCCTCCAAAAAAGGCCTGGGGTCGAAAATCGACCAATAAATTCACAACAGGGCAACCTTCCAAGAAGACAAATTCAAGACGTATATTGTACTCATACTTTTTTCTGTTTTTTTTTTTTTTGACAGAAAGGAAAAGGCGTGGAAAAATGATGAATTTTAGGAATTTTTAAAGACATGCAAGCCCCAATTAGAAAAACCTATCAGCTCACAGCAGTCAGAATGGTCATTAGCAAAGACGCTGCAAACAATAAATGCTGAAGGGATTGGGGAGAAATGCGTACCCTCGGCTCTAAGGGGGACGTGGTAGGAGCCACTAATGAAAACACAATGCAGGTGCTTTGAAAAGGGAAACACTGAGCTACCAGTCCATCAATCACACCCACTGCTGGGCCCATCTCCTGAGAAAATGAGAATCAAAAAGTCACAGGCTGGCAATCCTGCACTCCAGCAATATTTACCATAGCCAACACTCGGAAGCAATGAAAATGTCCATCATCAGAGGAATGCACCAAGAAGAAGTGGTCCATGTACACAATGGAATATTACTCCAATAAAAACTATAAATTAAATTTAAAAAACAGACAAAAGTAAGGAGATAGCAGCTTCTGTGGGTTTACCCGGGCACATTCCACTCTAATTTATAAGCGAGGAACACCGCTGGCCGGGAGGTCTGTTTCCCTAGTTACCCGAGTGGGGAACGTAGAAAGGATGCCGCCCTCTGGCCGTTACCTGCAAAAGCAGCTGTAAAGCCTGGGCTAATGGTCACTTGATATGAACAAGTACTGCAGGGCTGTAAGTGAAACGTGCCCTCCAAATGTCTTGAGGGAAGTAATGGCCAAAATTTTCCAAAATGTGACACATACTTGAAGAAAACACTTTGAAGAACTAAGCTGTAATCACAGTTTGAAAACTAAAAAGGACATGGCTTAAAGGTCAATTTCAACGGAATATGACACACATGCAAATTCAAACCACAAAGAGGTATCAGCTCACACCAGTCAGAATCACCATCAGCAAGAACTCTATAAACAGTCAATCCTGAAGGTGTTGTGGAGAAATGCATACCCTCAACTTTAAGAGGGACGTAACCCGGAAAGAGCCACTAATGAGAACAGAATGGAGGGGCCTTTAAAAGGTAAACATTGAGCTCCCATATGATCCAGCAGGCCCATTCCTGGACCTATAACCTAAGAAGACAGAATTGGAAAGACACAGGCAGGCAAATGTGCACTGCACAGTATTACAATAGCCAAGATATGGAAGTAACCAAAAAGTCCACCAACAGATGGGTGGACAAAGAAAAACTGCTACATGTCGAGATGGAATATTAGCTAGCGCAAAAATGAAACAATGCCATTTGCAGCACCATAGATGAGTCTAGAAGTAATCACGCAACTTGTGGTAAATGAGGAAGAGGAAGACACATGTCCTATCATATCACTTATAGGTGTTACCTAAAATTCGATACCAATGAAGATATTTCCAGAGAGAAAGGCAATCACAGATTCATTCAACAAACTTATGGTTCACCAAACGGAAAGGTGTGAGGATTAGATACATTACGACTTTGGGGTTAACAGAGATATACAAACACATGGGAAATATATAATCACCAAAGGCCTACGGAATACCAAGAGAAGACCACTCAACATTGTGTCATAACCTACATGGGAAAAGGATCCGAAGAAGAATAGATATATGTATATGTATGAAAGAACCACATCTTGCACACCTAGAACACACCAAACATTGTAATCAAATTTGCTGTGATAAAAAATAAAAATTAAGTTACCAATACGAACAAGAAGTAATGAGCCATAAACATAAAGGGCTTTTTCCTGGCACATTCCATTCTAATTTACAACCTACTGCACCACTTCCATTAAGGCTCTGTTGCCCTAGTAACCAGATTTGGTAAAGGAGAAATGCTGCCGCCTTGCGGCCGTTTCCCACAAGAGCGGCTTTAAACCCACAGCTGATGGTCAGTGAACATTCACAAGGACTCGGGGCTGTAAAGGACACCTGCACTCAAAAATGGTGCTGAGGTCGGGAATGAACAAAAAAATTCGAAACACGCAAATCTTTCAGGAAGATAGTATGAGGAGGTAAGTTTGACTCACTCTCTTTAAAGAAAAGGAAAATGGATAAAAGCTCAACCTCAGGAAGTACTAGACTCATGCAATCTAATCTACAAAAAGGTTTCAACTCTCTCCAGTCGACTGACCGTCAGGAAAAGGTCTACAAACAATAAACGCTGCAGACGTTTTAGAGAACTTTCTACCCTCTACTTGCTGGTGAGATGTGAAAGGGTAACCGACAATAATGAGAATAGAAAGGAGCTGGTGGAAAAGTAAAAATTGTGGTACCATTCAATCCAGCGGGTGGACCACTGGCCCTGTCACCTGAGAAGAACAGAGTCGTGAAGACACAGGCTGCCAAAGCTGCACTGCAGCCTTATTCACAATAGCCAAGACAGTGAAGCTACCAAAATGTCCATCAACAGGAGAATGGATGAAAAGAAGTGGTCCATGTACACGATGGAATATTAGCCATGGAAAACAATGAAACACTGCCCTTTGAGGCACCACAGATGAGCCTGGAGATAATCACAAAACATGAGGTAAGTCGGAAAGCAAAAGACCTATATCCTCTGATATCACTTAGAGGCGTTATCTAATAACTGACACAAATGAACATATTTCCACAGACAAAGACACTCACAGACTTAGAAAACAAACTATGCTCATCTAAAAGGAAAGGTGGGGGGAATGGATCAATGAACATCAGTGTTACTATACAGATACAAATTCATATTATATACATATACCAAAAAGACCGACCAGATAGCAAGGGAGGTCTATGGAACGCTCTGTAATATTTTACATGGGAAGAGGATCTGTACATGCTTAGACATAGATCATGTACAAATGAACCAGATATTGTAAACCTAGGATAAATAATTGTCTAATCTATACCCCGATTACAAAATTTAAAAAAAAACAAGAAGGAATGAGACTTACACTAATGGGGGTTTCTCCTAGCACATTCCATTCTAATTTACAACCTAGGAACACGACTTCCAGAAAGACTCTGCTGCCCTCGTACCCAGATATGACAACGGAGAAATGCTGTCTCCTAGTGGCCGTTACCCTTAAGAGCAGCTTTAAACCCATTGCTAAAGGTCCCTATATATTCACCAAACTTGCAGTTCTGTAAATGACACCTGCCCTCCAAAAAAGGCCTGGGGTCGAAAATCGACCAATAAATTCACAACAGGGCAACCTTCCAAGAAGACAAATTCAAGACGTATATTGTACTCATACTTTTTTCTGTTTTTTTTTTTTTTGACAGAAAGGAAAAGGCGTGGAAAAATGATGAATTTTAGGAATTTTTAAAGACATGCAAGCCCCAATTAGAAAAACCTATCAGCTCACAGCAGTCAGAATGGTCATTAGCAAAGACGCTGCAAACAATAAATGCTGAAGGGATTGGGGAGAAATGCGTACCCTCGGCTCTAAGGGGGACGTGGTAGGAGCCACTAATGAAAACACAATGCAGGTGCTTTGAAAAGGGAAACACTGAGCTACCAGTCCATCAATCACACCCACTGCTGGGCCCATCTCCTGAGAAAATGAGAATCAAAAAGTCACAGGCTGGCAATCCTGCACTCCAGCAATATTTACCATAGCCAACACTCGGAAGCAATGAAAATGTCCATCATCAGAGGAATGCACCAAGAAGAAGTGGTCCATGTACACAATGGAATATTACTCCAATAAAAACTATAAATTAAATTTAAAAAACAGACAAAAGTAAGGAGATAGCAGCTTCTGTGGGTTTACCCGGGCACATTCCACTCTAATTTATAAGCGAGGAACACCGCTGGCCGGGAGGTCTGTTTCCCTAGTTACCCGAGTGGGGAACGTAGAAAGGATGCCGCCCTCTGGCCGTTACCTGCAAAAGCAGCTGTAAAGCCTGGGCTAATGGTCACTTGATATGAACAAGTACTGCAGGGCTGTAAGTGAAACGTGCCCTCCAAATGTCTTGAGGGAAGTAATGGCCAAAATTTTCCAAAATGTGACACATACTTGAAGAAAACACTTTGAAGAACTAAGCTGTAATCACAGTTTGAAAACTAAAAAGGACATGGCTTAAAGGTCAATTTCAACGGAATATGACACACATGCAAATTCAAACCACAAAGAGGTATCAGCTCACACCAGTCAGAATCACCATCAGCAAGAACTCTATAAACAGTCAATCCTGAAGGTGTTGTGGAGAAATGCATACCCTCAACTTTAAGAGGGACGTAACCCGGAAAGAGCCACTAATGAGAACAGAATGGAGGGGCCTTTAAAAGGTAAACATTGAGCTCCCATATGATCCAGCAGGCCCATTCCTGGACCTATAACCTAAGAAGACAGAATTGGAAAGACACAGGCAGGCAAATGTGCACTGCACAGTATTACAATAGCCAAGATATGGAAGTAACCAAAAAGTCCACCAACAGATGGGTGGACAAAGAAAAACTGCTACATGTCGAGATGGAATATTAGCTAGCGCAAAAATGAAACAATGCCATTTGCAGCACCATAGATGAGTCTAGAAGTAATCACGCAACTTGTGGTAAATGAGGAAGAGGAAGACACATGTCCTATCATATCACTTATAGGTGTTACCTAAAATTCGATACCAATGAAGATATTTCCAGAGAGAAAGGCAATCACAGATTCATTCAACAAACTTATGGTTCACCAAACGGAAAGGTGTGAGGATTAGATACATTACGACTTTGGGGTTAACAGAGATATACAAACACATGGGAAATATATAATCACCAAAGGCCTACGGAATACCAAGAGAAGACCACTCAACATTGTGTCATAACCTACATGGGAAAAGGATCCGAAGAAGAATAGATATATGTATATGTATGAAAGAACCACATCTTGCACACCTAGAACACACCAAACATTGTAATCAAATTTGCTGTGATAAAAAATAAAAATTAAGTTACCAATACGAACAAGAAGTAATGAGCCATAAACATAAAGGGCTTTTTCCTGGCACATTCCATTCTAATTTACAACCTACTGCACCACTTCCATTAAGGCTCTGTTGCCCTAGTAACCAGATTTGGTAAAGGAGAAATGCTGCCGCCTTGCGGCCGTTTCCCACAAGAGCGGCTTTAAACCCACAGCTGATGGTCAGTGAACATTCACAAGGACTCGGGGCTGTAAAGGACACCTGCACTCAAAAATGGTGCTGAGGTCGGGAATGAACAAAAAAATTCGAAACACGCAAATCTTTCAGGAAGATAGTATGAGGAGGTAAGTTTGACTCACTCTCTTTAAAGAAAAGGAAAATGGATAAAAGCTCAACCTCAGGAAGTACTAGACTCATGCAATCTAATCTACAAAAAGGTTTCAACTCTCTCCAGTCGACTGACCGTCAGGAAAAGGTCTACAAACAATAAACGCTGCAGACGTTTTAGAGAACTTTCTACCCTCTACTTGCTGGTGAGATGTGAAAGGGTAACCGACAATAATGAGAATAGAAAGGAGCTGGTGGAAAAGTAAAAATTGTGGTACCATTCAATCCAGCGGGTGGACCACTGGCCCTGTCACCTGAGAAGAACAGAGTCGTGAAGACACAGGCTGCCAAAGCTGCACTGCAGCCTTATTCACAATAGCCAAGACAGTGAAGCTACCAAAATGTCCATCAACAGGAGAATGGATGAAAAGAAGTGGTCCATGTACACGATGGAATATTAGCCATGGAAAACAATGAAACACTGCCCTTTGAGGCACCACAGATGAGCCTGGAGATAATCACAAAACATGAGGTAAGTCGGAAAGCAAAAGACCTATATCCTCTGATATCACTTAGAGGCGTTATCTAATAACTGACACAAATGAACATATTTCCACAGACAAAGACACTCACAGACTTAGAAAACAAACTATGCTCATCTAAAAGGAAAGGTGGGGGGAATGGATCAATGAACATCAGTGTTACTATACAGATACAAATTCATATTATATACATATACCAAAAAGACCGACCAGATAGCAAGGGAGGTCTATGGAACGCTCTGTAATATTTTACATGGGAAGAGGATCTGTACATGCTTAGACATAGATCATGTACAAATGAACCAGATATTGTAAACCTAGGATAAATAATTGTCTAATCTATACCCCGATTACAAAATTTAAAAAAAAACAAGAAGGAATGAGACTTACACTAATGGGGGTTTCTCCTAGCACATTCCATTCTAATTTACAACCTAGGAACACGACTTCCAGAAAGACTCTGCTGCCCTCGTACCCAGATATGACAACGGAGAAATGCTGTCTCCTAGTGGCCGTTACCCTTAAGAGCAGCTTTAAACCCATTGCTAAAGGTCCCTATATATTCACCAAACTTGCAGTTCTGTAAATGACACCTGCCCTCCAAAAAAGGCCTGGGGTCGAAAATCGACCAATAAATTCACAACAGGGCAACCTTCCAAGAAGACAAATTCAAGACGTATATTGTACTCATACTTTTTTCTGTTTTTTTTTTTTTTGACAGAAAGGAAAAGGCGTGGAAAAATGATGAATTTTAGGAATTTTTAAAGACATGCAAGCCCCAATTAGAAAAACCTATCAGCTCACAGCAGTCAGAATGGTCATTAGCAAAGACGCTGCAAACAATAAATGCTGAAGGGATTGGGGAGAAATGCGTACCCTCGGCTCTAAGGGGGACGTGGTAGGAGCCACTAATGAAAACACAATGCAGGTGCTTTGAAAAGGGAAACACTGAGCTACCAGTCCATCAATCACACCCACTGCTGGGCCCATCTCCTGAGAAAATGAGAATCAAAAAGTCACAGGCTGGCAATCCTGCACTCCAGCAATATTTACCATAGCCAACACTCGGAAGCAATGAAAATGTCCATCATCAGAGGAATGCACCAAGAAGAAGTGGTCCATGTACACAATGGAATATTACTCCAATAAAAACTATAAATTAAATTTAAAAAACAGACAAAAGTAAGGAGATAGCAGCTTCTGTGGGTTTACCCGGGCACATTCCACTCTAATTTATAAGCGAGGAACACCGCTGGCCGGGAGGTCTGTTTCCCTAGTTACCCGAGTGGGGAACGTAGAAAGGATGCCGCCCTCTGGCCGTTACCTGCAAAAGCAGCTGTAAAGCCTGGGCTAATGGTCACTTGATATGAACAAGTACTGCAGGGCTGTAAGTGAAACGTGCCCTCCAAATGTCTTGAGGGAAGTAATGGCCAAAATTTTCCAAAATGTGACACATACTTGAAGAAAACACTTTGAAGAACTAAGCTGTAATCACAGTTTGAAAACTAAAAAGGACATGGCTTAAAGGTCAATTTCAACGGAATATGACACACATGCAAATTCAAACCACAAAGAGGTATCAGCTCACACCAGTCAGAATCACCATCAGCAAGAACTCTATAAACAGTCAATCCTGAAGGTGTTGTGGAGAAATGCATACCCTCAACTTTAAGAGGGACGTAACCCGGAAAGAGCCACTAATGAGAACAGAATGGAGGGGCCTTTAAAAGGTAAACATTGAGCTCCCATATGATCCAGCAGGCCCATTCCTGGACCTATAACCTAAGAAGACAGAATTGGAAAGACACAGGCAGGCAAATGTGCACTGCACAGTATTACAATAGCCAAGATATGGAAGTAACCAAAAAGTCCACCAACAGATGGGTGGACAAAGAAAAACTGCTACATGTCGAGATGGAATATTAGCTAGCGCAAAAATGAAACAATGCCATTTGCAGCACCATAGATGAGTCTAGAAGTAATCACGCAACTTGTGGTAAATGAGGAAGAGAAAGACACATGTCCTATCATATCACTTATAGGTGTTACCTAAAATTCGATACCAATGAAGATGTTTCCAGAGAGAAAGGCAATCACAGATTCATTCAACAAACTTATGGTTCACCAAACGGAAAGGTGTGAGGATTAGATACATTACGACTTTGGGGTTAACAGAGATATACAAACACATGGGAAATATATAATCACCAAAGGCCTACGGAATACCAAGAGAAGACCACTCAACATTGTGTCATAACCTACATGGGAAAAGGATCCGAAGAAGAATAGATATATGTATATGTATGAAAGAACCACATCTTGCACACCTAGAACACACCAAACATTGTAATCAAATTTGCTGTGATAAAAAATAAAAATTAAGTTACCAATACGAACAAGAAGTAATGAGCCATAAACATAAAGGGCTTTTTCCTGGCACATTCCATTCTAATTTACAACCTACTGCACCACTTCCATTAAGGCTCTGTTGCCCTAGTAACCAGATTTGGTAACGGAGAAATGCTGCCGCCTTGCGGCCGTTTCCCACAAGAGCGGCTTTAAACCCACAGCTGATGGTCAGTGAACATTCACAAGGACTCGGGGCTGTAAAGGACACCTGCACTCAAAAATGGTGCTGAGGTCGGGAATGAACAAAAAAATTCGAAACACGCAAATCTTTCAGGAAGATAGTATGAGGAGGTAAGTTTGACTCACTCTCTTTAAAGAAAAGGAAAATGGATAAAAGCTCAACCTCAGGAAGTACTAGACTCATGCAATCTAATCTACAAAAAGGTTTCAACTCTCTCCAGTCGACTGACCGTCAGGAAAAGGTCTACAAACAATAAACGCTGCAGACGTTTTAGAGAACTTTCTACCCTCTACTTGCTGGTGAGATGTGAAAGGGTAACCGACAATAATGAGAATAGAAAGGAGCTGGTGGAAAAGTAAAAATTGTGGTACCATTCAATCCAGCGGGTGGACCACTGGCCCTGTCACCTGAGAAGAACAGAGTCGTGAAGACACAGGCTGCCAAAGCTGCACTGCAGCCTTATTCACAATAGCCAAGACAGTGAAGCTACCAAAATGTCCATCAACAGGAGAATGGATGAAAAGAAGTGGTCCATGTACACCATGGAATATTAGCCATGGAAAACAATGAAACACTGCCCTTTGAGGCACCACAGATGAGCCTGGAGATAATCACAAAACATGAGGTAAGTCGGAAAGCAAAAGACCTATATCCTCTGATATCACTTAGAGGCGTTATCTAATAACTGACACAAATGAACATATTTCCACAGACAAAGACACTCACAGACTTAGAAAACAAACTATGCTCATCTAAAAGGAAAGGTGGGGGGAATGGATCAATGAACATCAGTGTTACTATACAGATACAAATTCATATTATATACATATACCAAAAAGACCGACCAGATAGCAAGGGAGGTCTATGGAACGCTCTGTAATATTTTACATGGGAAGAGGATCTGTACATGCTTAGACATAGATCATGTACAAATGAACCAGATATTGTAAACCTAGGATAAATAATTGTCTAATCTATACCCCGATTACAAAATTTAAAAAAAAACAAGAAGGAATGAGACTTACACTAATGGGGGTTTCTCCTAGCACATTCCATTCTAATTTACAACCTAGGAACACGACTTCCAGAAAGACTCTGCTGCCCTCGTACCCAGATATGACAACGGAGAAATGCTGTCTCCTAGTGGCCGTTACCCTTAAGAGCAGCTTTAAACCCATTGCTAAAGGTCCCTATATATTCACCAAACTTGCAGTTCTGTAAATGACACCTGCCCTCCAAAAAAGGCCTGGGGTCGAAAATCGACCAATAAATTCACAACAGGGCAACCTTCCAAGAAGACAAATTCAAGACGTATATTGTACTCATACTTTTTTCTGTTTTTTTTTTTTTTGACAGAAAGGAAAAGGCGTGGAAAAATGATGAATTTTAGGAATTTTTAAAGACATGCAAGCCCCAATTAGAAAAACCTATCAGCTCACAGCAGTCAGAATGGTCATTAGCAAAGACGCTGCAAACAATAAATGCTGAAGGGATTGGGGAGAAATGCGTACCCTCGGCTCTAAGGGGGACGTGGTAGGAGCCACTAATGAAAACACAATGCAGGTGCTTTGAAAAGGGAAACACTGAGCTACCAGTCCATCAATCACACCCACTGCTGGGCCCATCTCCTGAGAAAATGAGAATCAAAAAGTCACAGGCTGGCAATCCTGCACTCCAGCAATATTTACCATAGCCAACACTCGGAAGCAATGAAAATGTCCATCATCAGAGGAATGCACCAAGAAGAAGTGGTCCATGTACACAATGGAATATTACTCCAATAAAAACTATAAATTAAATTTAAAAAACAGACAAAAGTAAGGAGATAGCAGCTTCTGTGGGTTTACCCGGGCACATTCCACTGTAATTTATAAGCGAGGAACACCGCTGGCCGGGAGGTCTGTTTCCCTAGTTACCCGAGTGGGGAACGTAGAAAGGATGCCGCCCTCTGGCCGTTACCTGCAAAAGCAGCTGTAAAGCCTGGGCTAATGGTCACTTGATATGAACAAGTACTGCAGGGCTGTAAGTGAAACGTGCCCTCCAAATGTCTTGAGGGAAGTAATGGCCAAAATTTTCCAAAATGTGACACATACTTGAAGAAAACACTTTGAAGAACTAAGCTGTAATCACAGTTTGAAAACTAAAAAGGACATGGCTTAAAGGTCAATTTCAACGGAATATGACACACATGCAAATTCAAACCACAAAGAGGTATCAGCTCACACCAGTCAGAATCACCATCAGCAAGAACTCTATAAACAGTCAATCCTGAAGGTGTTGTGGAGAAATGCATACCCTCAACTTTAAGAGGGACGTAACCCGGAAAGAGCCACTAATGAGAACAGAATGGAGGGGCCTTTAAAAGGTAAACATTGAGCTCCCATATGATCCAGCAGGCCCATTCCTGGACCTATAACCTAAGAAGACAGAATTGGAAAGACACAGGCAGGCAAATGTGCACTGCACAGTATTACAATAGCCAAGATATGGAAGTAACCAAAAAGTCCACCAACAGATGGGTGGACAAAGAAAAACTGCTACATGTCGAGATGGAATATTAGCTAGCGCAAAAATGAAACAATGCCATTTGCAGCACCATAGATGAGTCTAGAAGTAATCACGCAACTTGTGGTAAATGAGGAAGAGGAAGACACATGTCCTATCATATCACTTATAGGTGTTACCTAAAATTCGATACCAATGAAGATATTTCCAGAGAGAAAGGCAATCACAGATTCATTCAACAAACTTATGGTTCACCAAACGGAAAGGTGTGAGGATTAGATACATTACGACTTTGGGGTTAACAGAGATATACAAACACATGGGAAATATATAATCACCAAAGGCCTACGGAATACCAAGAGAAGACCACTCAACATTGTGTCATAACCTACATGGGAAAAGGATCCGAAGAAGAATAGATATATGTATATGTATGAAAGAACCACATCTTGCACACCTAGAACACACCAAACATTGTAATCAAATTTGCTGTGATAAAAAATAAAAATTAAGTTACCAATACGAACAAGAAGTAATGAGCCATAAACATAAAGGGCTTTTTCCTGGCACATTCCATTCTAATTTACAACCTACTGCACCACTTCCATTAAGGCTCTGTTGCCCTAGTAACCAGATTTGGTAAAGGAGAAATGCTGCCGCCTTGCGGCCGTTTCCCACAAGAGCGGCTTTAAACCCACAGCTGATGGTCACTGAACATTCACAAGGACTCGGGGCTGTAAAGGACACCTGCACTCAAAAATGGTGCTGAGGTCGGGAATGAACAAAAAAATTCGAAACACGCAAATCTTTCAGGAAGATAGTATGAGGAGGTAAGTTTGACTCACTCTCTTTAAAGAAAAGGAAAATGGATAAAAGCTCAACCTCAGGAAGTACTAGACTCATGCAATCTAATCTACAAAAAGGTTTCAACTCTCTCCAGTCGACTGACCGTCAGGAAAAGGTCTACAAACAATAAACGCTGCAGACGTTTTAGAGAACTTTCTACCCTCTACTTGCTGGTGAGATGTGAAAGGGTAACCGACAATAATGAGAATAGAAAGGAGCTGGTGGAAAAGTAAAAATTGTGGTACCATTCAATCCAGCGGGTGGACCACTGGCCCTGTCACCTGAGAAGAACAGAGTCGTGAAGACACAGGCTGCCAAAGCTGCACTGCAGCCTTATTCACAATAGCCAAGACAGTGAAGCTACCAAAATGTCCATCAACAGGAGAATGGATGAAAAGAAGTGGTCCATGTACACGATGGAATATTAGCCATGGAAAACAATGAAACACTGCCCTTTGAGGCACCACAGATGAGCCTGGAGATAATCACAAAACATGAGGTAAGTCGGAAAGCAAAAGACCTATATCCTCTGATATCACTTAGAGGCGTTATCTAATAACTGACACAAATGAACATATTTCCACAGACAAAGACACTCACAGACTTAGAAAACAAACTATGCTCATCTAAAAGGAAAGGTGGGGGGAATGGATCAATGAACATCAGTGTTACTATACAGATACAAATTCATATTATATACATATACCAAAAAGACCGACCAGATAGCAAGGGAGGTCTATGGAACGCTCTGTAATATTTTACATGGGAAGAGGATCTGTACATGCTTAGACATAGATCATGTACAAATGAACCAGATATTGTAAACCTAGGATAAATAATTGTCTAATCTATACCCCGATTACAAAATTTAAAAAAAAACAAGAAGGAATGAGACTTACACTAATGGGGGTTTCTCCTAGCACATTCCATTCTAATTTACAACCTAGGAACACGACTTCCAGAAAGACTCTGCTGCCCTCGTACCCAGATATGACAACGGAGAAATGCTGTCTCCTAGTGGCCGTTACCCTTAAGAGCAGCTTTAAACCCATTGCTAAAGGTCCCTATATATTCACCAAACTTGCAGTTCTGTAAATGACACCTGCCCTCCAAAAAAGGCCTGGGGTCGAAAATCGACCAATAAATTCACAACAGGGCAACCTTCCAAGAAGACAAATTCAAGACGTATATTGTACTCATACTTTTTTCTGTTTTTTTTTTTTTGACAGAAAGGAAAAGGCGTGGAAAAATGATGAATTTTAGGAATTTTTAAAGACATGCAAGCCCCAATTAGAAAAACCTATCAGCTCACAGCAGTCAGAATGGTCATTAGCAAAGACGCTGCAAACAATAAATGCTGAAGGGATTGGGGAGAAATGCGTACCCTCGGCTCTAAGGGGGACGTGGTAGGAGCCACTAATGAAAACACAATGCAGGTGCTTTGAAAAGGGAAACACTGAGCTACCAGTCCATCAATCACACCCACTGCTGGGCCCATCTCCTGAGAAAATGAGAATCAAAAAGTCACAGGCTGGCAATCCTGCACTCCAGCAATATTTACCATAGCCAACACTCGGAAGCAATGAAAATGTCCATCATCAGAGGAATGCACCAAGAAGAAGTGGTCCATGTACACAATGGAATATTACTCCAATAAAAACTATAAATTAAATTTAAAAAACAGACAAAAGTAAGGAGATAGCAGCTTCTGTGGGTTTACCCGGGCACATTCCACTGTAATTTATAAGCGAGGAACACCGCTGGCCGGGAGGTCTGTTTCCCTAGTTACCCGAGTGGGGAACGTAGAAAGGATGCCGCCCTCTGGCCGTTACCTGCAAAAGCAGCTGTAAAGCCTGGGCTAATGGTCACTTGATATGAACAAGTACTGCAGGGCTGTAAGTGAAACGTGCCCTCCAAATGTCTTGAGGGAAGTAATGGCCAAAATTTTCCAAAATGTGACACATACTTGAAGAAAACACTTTGAAGAACTAAGCTGTAATCACAGTTTGAAAACTAAAAAGGACATGGCTTAAAGGTCAATTTCAACGGAATATGACACACATGCAAATTCAAACCACAAAGAGGTATCAGCTCACACCAGTCAGAATCACCATCAGCAAGAACTCTATAAACAGTCAATCCTGAAGGTGTTGTGGAGAAATGCATACCCTCAACTTTAAGAGGGACGTAACCCGGAAAGAGCCACTAATGAGAACAGAATGGAGGGGCCTTTAAAAGGTAAACATTGAGCTCCCATATGATCCAGCAGGCCCATTCCTGGACCTATAACCTAAGAAGACAGAATTGGAAAGACACAGGCAGGCAAATGTGCACTGCACAGTATTACAATAGCCAAGATATGGAAGTAACCAAAAAGTCCACCAACAGATGGGTGGACAAAGAAAAACTGCTACATGTCGAGATGGAATATTAGCTAGCGCAAAAATGAAACAATGCCATTTGCAGCACCATAGATGAGTCTAGAAGTAATCACGCAACTTGTGGTAAATGAGGAAGAGGAAGACACATGTCCTATCATATCACTTATAGGTGTTACCTAAAATTCGATACCAATGAAGATATTTCCAGAGAGAAAGGCAATCACAGATTCATTCAACAAACTTATGGTTCACCAAACGGAAAGGTGTGAGGATTAGATACATTACGACTTTGGGGTTAACAGAGATATACAAACACATGGGAAATATATAATCACCAAAGGCCTACGGAATACCAAGAGAAGACCACTCAACATTGTGTCATAACCTACATGGGAAAAGGATCCGAAGAAGAATAGATATATGTATATGTATGAAAGAACCACATCTTGCACACCTAGAACACACCAAACATTGTAATCAAATTTGCTGTGATAAAAAATAAAAATTAAGTTACCAATACGAACAAGAAGTAATGAGCCATAAACATAAAGGGCTTTTTCCTGGCACATTCCATTCTAATTTACAACCTACTGCACCACTTCCATTAAGGCTCTGTTGCCCTAGTAACCAGATTTGGTAAAGGAGAAATGCTGCCGCCTTGCGGCCGTTTCCCACAAGAGCGGCTTTAAACCCACAGCTGATGGTCACTGAACATTCACAAGGACTCGGGGCTGTAAAGGACACCTGCACTCAAAAATGGTGCTGAGGTCGGGAATGAACAAAAAAATTCGAAACACGCAAATCTTTCAGGAAGATAGTATGAGGAGGTAAGTTTGACTCACTCTCTTTAAAGAAAAGGAAAATGGATAAAAGCTCAACCTCAGGAAGTACTAGACTCATGCAATCTAATCTACAAAAAGGTTTCAACTCTCTCCAGTCGACTGACCGTCAGGAAAAGGTCTACAAACAATAAACGCTGCAGACGTTTTAGAGAACTTTCTACCCTCTACTTGCTGGTGAGATGTGAAAGGGTAACCGACAATAATGAGAATAGAAAGGAGCTGGTGGAAAAGTAAAAATTGTGGTACCATTCAATCCAGCGGGTGGACCACTGGCCCTGTCACCTGAGAAGAACAGAGTCGTGAAGACACAGGCTGCCAAAGCTGCACTGCAGCCTTATTCACAATAGCCAAGACAGTGAAGCTACCAAAATGTCCATCAACAGGAGAATGGATGAAAAGAAGTGGTCCATGTACACCATGGAATATTAGCCATGGAAAACAATGAAACACTGCCCTTTGAGGCACCACAGATGAGCCTGGAGATAATCACAAAACATGAGGTAAGTCGGAAAGCAAAAGACCTATATCCTCTGATATCACTTAGAGGCGTTATCTAATAACTGACACAAATGAACATATTTCCACAGACAAAGACACTCACAGACTTAGAAAACAAACTATGCTCATCTAAAAGGAAAGGTGGGGGGAATGGATCAATGAACATCAGTGTTACTATACAGATACAAATTCATATTATATACATATACCAAAAAGACCGACCAGATAGCAAGGGAGGTCTATGGAACGCTCTGTAATATTTTACATGGGAAGAGGATCTGTACATGCTTAGACATAGATCATGTACAAATGAACCAGATATTGTAAACCTAGGATAAATAATTGTCTAATCTATACCCCGATTACAAAATTTAAAAAAAAACAAGAAGGAATGAGACTTACACTAATGGGGGTTTCTCCTAGCACATTCCATTCTAATTTACAACCTAGGAACACGACTTCCAGAAAGACTCTGCTGCCCTCGTACCCAGATATGACAACGGAGAAATGCTGTCTCCTAGTGGCCGTTACCCTTAAGAGCAGCTTTAAACCCATTGCTAAAGGTCCCTATATATTCACCAAACTTGCAGTTCTGTAAATGACACCTGCCCTCCAAAAAAGGCCTGGGGTCGAAAATCGACCAATAAATTCACAACAGGGCAACCTTCCAAGAAGACAAATTCAAGACGTATATTGTACTCATACTTTTTTCTGTTTTTTTTTTTTTGACAGAAAGGAAAAGGCGTGGAAAAATGATGAATTTTAGGAATTTTTAAAGACATGCAAGCCCCAATTAGAAAAACCTATCAGCTCACAGCAGTCAGAATGGTCATTAGCAAAGACGCTGCAAACAATAAATGCTGAAGGGATTGGGGAGAAATGCGTACCCTCGGCTCTAAGGGGGACGTGGTAGGAGCCACTAATGAAAACACAATGCAGGTGCTTTGAAAAGGGAAACACTGAGCTACCAGTCCATCAATCACACCCACTGCTGGGCCCATCTCCTGAGAAAATGAGAATCAAAAAGTCACAGGCTGGCAATCCTGCACTCCAGCAATATTTACCATAGCCAACACTCGGAAGCAATGAAAATGTCCATCATCAGAGGAATGCACCAAGAAGAAGTGGTCCATGTACACAATGGAATATTACTCCAATAAAAACTATAAATTAAATTTAAAAAACAAACAAAAGTAAGGAGATAGCAGCTTCTGTGGGTTTACCCGGGCACATTCCACTCTAATTTATAAGCGAGGAACACCGCTGGCCGGGAGGTCTGTTTCCCTAGTTACCCGAGTGGGGAACGTAGAAAGGATGCCGCCCTCTGGCCGTTACCTGCAAAAGCAGCTGTAAAGCCTGGGCTAATGGTCACTTGATATGAACAAGTACTGCAGGGCTGTAAGTGAAACGTGCCCTCCAAATGTCTTGAGGGAAGTAATGGCCAAAATTTTCCAAAATGTGACACATACTTGAAGAAAACACTTTGAAGAACTAAGCTGTAATCACAGTTTGAAAACTAAAAAGGACATGGCTTAAAGGTCAATTTCAATGGAATATGACACACATGCAAATTCAAACCACAAAGAGGTATCAGCTCACACCAGTCAGAATCACCATCAGCAAGAACTCTATAAACAGTCAATCCTGAAGGTGTTGTGGAGAAATGCATACCCTCAACTTTAAGAGGGACGTAACCCGGAAAGAGCCACTAATGAGAACAGAATGGAGGGGCCTTTAAAAGGTAAACATTGAGCTCCCATATGATCCAGCAGGCCCATTCCTGGACCTATAACCTAAGAAGACAGAATTGGAAAGACACAGGCAGGCAAATGTGCACTGCACAGTATTACAATAGCCAAGATATGGAAGTAACCAAAAAGTCCACCAACAGATGGGTGGACAAAGAAAAACTGCTACATGTCGAGATGGAATATTAGCTAGCGCAAAAATGAAACAATGCCATTTGCAGCACCATAGATGAGTCTAGAAGTAATCACGCAACTTGTGGTAAATGAGGAAGAGAAAGACACATGTCCTATCATATCACTTATAGGTGTTACCTAAAATTCGATACCAATGAAGATGTTTCCAGAGAGAAAGGCAATCACAGATTCATTCAACAAACTTATGGTTCACCAAACGGAAAGGTGTGAGGATTAGATACATTACGACTTTGGGGTTAACAGAGATATACAAACACATGGGAAATATATAATCACCAAAGGCCTACGGAATACCAAGAGAAGACCACTCAACATTGTGTCATAACCTACATGGGAAAAGGATCCGAAGAAGAATAGATATATGTATATGTATGAAAGAACCACATCTTGCACACCTAGAACACACCAAACATTGTAATCAAATTTGCTGTGATAAAAAATAAAAATTAAGTTACCAATACGAACAAGAAGTAATGAGCCATAAACATAAAGGGCTTTTTCCTGGCACATTCCATTCTAATTTACAACCTACTGCACCACTTCCATTAAGGCTCTGTTGCCCTAGTAACCAGATTTGGTAAAGGAGAAATGCTGCCGCCTTGCGGCCGTTTCCCACAAGAGCGGCTTTAAACCCACAGCTGATGGTCACTGAACATTCACAAGGACTCGGGGCTGTAAAGGACACCTGCACTCAAAAATGGTGCTGAGGTCGGGAATGAACAAAAAAATTCGAAACACGCAAATCTTTCAGGAAGATAGTATGAGGAGGTAAGTTTGACTCACTCTCTTTAAAGAAAAGGAAAATGGATAAAAGCTCAACCTCAGGAAGTACTAGACTCATGCAATCTAATCTACAAAAAGGTTTCAACTCTCTCCAGTCGACTGACCGTCAGGAAAAGGTCTACAAACAATAAACGCTGCAGACGTTTTAGAGAACTTTCTACCCTCTACTTGCTGGTGAGATGTGAAAGGGTAACCGACAATAATGAGAATAGAAAGGAGCTGGTGGAAAAGTAAAAATTGTGGTACCATTCAATCCAGCGGGTGGACCACTGGCCCTGTCACCTGAGAAGAACAGAGTCGTGAAGACACAGGCTGCCAAAGCTGCACTGCAGCCTTATTCACAATAGCCAAGACAGTGAAGCTACCAAAATGTCCATCAACAGGAGAATGGATGAAAAGAAGTGGTCCATGTACACCATGGAATATTAGCCATGGAAAACAATGAAACACTGCCCTTTGAGGCACCACAGATGAGCCTGGAGATAATCACAAAACATGAGGTAAGTCGGAAAGCAAAAGACCTATATCCTCTGATATCACTTAGAGGCGTTATCTAATAACTGACACAAATGAACATATTTCCACAGACAAAGACACTCACAGACTTAGAAAACAAACTATGCTCATCTAAAAGGAAAGGTGGGGGGAATGGATCAATGAACATCAGTGTTACTATACAGATACAAATTCATATTATATACATATACCAAAAAGACCGACCAGATAGCAAGGGAGGTCTATGGAACGCTCTGTAATATTTTACATGGGAAGAGGATCTGTACATGCTTAGACATAGATCATGTACAAATGAACCAGATATTGTAAACCTAGGATAAATAATTGTCTAATCTATACCCCGATTACAAAATTTAAAAAAAAACAAGAAGGAATGAGACTTACACTAATGGGGGTTTCTCCTAGCACATTCCATTCTAATTTACAACCTAGGAACACGACTTCCAGAAAGACTCTGCTGCCCTCGTACCCAGATATGACAACGGAGAAATGCTGTCTCCTAGTGGCCGTTACCCTTAAGAGCAGCTTTAAACCCATTGCTAAAGGTCCCTATATATTCACCAAACTTGCAGTTCTGTAAATGACACCTGCCCTCCAAAAAAGGCCTGGGGTCGAAAATCGACCAATAAATTCACAACAGGGCAACCTTCCAAGAAGACAAATTCAAGACGTATATTGTACTCATACTTTTTTCTGTTTTTTTTTTTTTTGACAGAAAGGAAAAGGCGTGGAAAAATGATGAATTTTAGGAATTTTTAAAGACATGCAAGCCCCAATTAGAAAAACCTATCAGCTCACAGCAGTCAGAATGGTCATTAGCAAAGACGCTGCAAACAATAAATGCTGAAGGGATTGGGGAGAAATGCGTACCCTCGGCTCTAAGGGGGACGTGGTAGGAGCCACTAATGAAAACACAATGCAGGTGCTTTGAAAAGGGAAACACTGAGCTACCAGTCCATCAATCACACCCACTGCTGGGCCCATCTCCTGAGAAAATGAGAATCAAAAAGTCACAGGCTGGCAATCCTGCACTCCAGCAATATTTACCATAGCCAACACTCGGAAGCAATGAAAATGTCCATCATCAGAGGAATGCACCAAGAAGAAGTGGTCCATGTACACAATGGAATATTACTCCAATAAAAACTATAAATTAAATTTAAAAAACAAACAAAAGTAAGGAGATAGCAGCTTCTGTGGGTTTACCCGGGCACATTCCACTCTAATTTATAAGCGAGGAACACCGCTGGCCGGGAGGTCTGTTTCCCTAGTTACCCGAGTGGGGAACGTAGAAAGGATGCCGCCCTCTGGCCGTTACCTGCAAAAGCAGCTGTAAAGCCTGGGCTAATGGTCACTTGATATGAACAAGTACTGCAGGGCTGTAAGTGAAACGTGCCCTCCAAATGTCTTGAGGGAAGTAATGGCCAAAATTTTCCAAAATGTGACACATACTTGAAGAAAACACTTTGAAGAAGTAAGCTGTAATCACAGTTTGAAAACTAAAAAGGACATGGCTTAAAGGTCAATTTCAACGGAATATGACACACATGCAAATTCAAACCACAAAGAGGTATCAGCTCACACCAGTCAGAATCACCATCAGCAAGAACTCTATAAACAGTCAATCCTGAAGGTGTTGTGGAGAAATGCATACCCTCAACTTTAAGAGGGACGTAACCCGGAAAGAGCCACTAATGAGAACAGAATGGAGGGGCCTTTAAAAGGTAAACATTGAGCTCCCATATGATCCAGCAGGCCCATTCCTGGACCTATAACCTAAGAAGACAGAATTGGAAAGACACAGGCAGGCAAATGTGCACTGCACAGTATTACAATAGCCAAGATATGGAAGTAACCAAAAAGTCCACCAACAGATGGGTGGACAAAGAAAAACTGCTACATGTCGAGATGGAATATTAGCTAGCGCAAAAATGAAACAATGCCATTTGCAGCACCATAGATGAGTCTAGAAGTAATCACGCAACTTGTGGTAAATGAGGAAGAGAAAGACACATGTCCTATCATATCACTTATAGGTGTTACCTAAAATTCGATACCAATGAAGATGTTTCCAGAGAGAAAGGCAATCACAGATTCATTCAACAAACTTATGGTTCACCAAACGGAAAGGTGTGAGGATTAGATACATTACGACTTTGGGGTTAACAGAGATATACAAACACATGGGAAATATATAATCACCAAAGGCCTACGGAATACCAAGAGAAGACCACTCAACATTGTGTCATAACCTACATGGGAAAAGGATCCGAAGAAGAATAGATATATGTATATGTATGAAAGAACCACATCTTGCACACCTAGAACACACCAAACATTGTAATCAAATTTGCTGTGATAAAAAATAAAAATTAAGTTACCAATACGAACAAGAAGTAATGAGCCATAAACATAAAGGGCTTTTTCCTGGCACATTCCATTCTAATTTACAACCTACTGCACCACTTCCATTAAGGCTCTGTTGCCCTAGTAACCAGATTTGGTAAAGGAGAAATGCTGCCGCCTTGCGGCCGTTTCCCACAAGAGCGGCTTTAAACCCACAGCTGATGGTCACTGAACATTCACAAGGACTCGGGGCTGTAAAGGACACCTGCACTCAAAAATGGTGCTGAGGTCGGGAATGAACAAAAAAATTCGAAACACGCAAATCTTTCAGGAAGATAGTATGAGGAGGTAAGTTTGACTCACTCTCTTTAAAGAAAAGGAAAATGGATAAAAGCTCAACCTCAGGAAGTACTAGACTCATGCAATCTAATCTACAAAAAGGTTTCAACTCTCTCCAGTCGACTGACCGTCAGGAAAAGGTCTACAAACAATAAACGCTGCAGACGTTTTAGAGAACTTTCTACCCTCTACTTGCTGGTGAGATGTGAAAGGGTAACCGACAATAATGAGAATAGAAAGGAGCTGGTGGAAAAGTAAAAATTGTGGTACCATTCAATCCAGCGGGTGGACCACTGGCCCTGTCACCTGAGAAGAACAGAGTCGTGAAGACACAGGCTGCCAAAGCTGCACTGCAGCCTTATTCACAATAGCCAAGACAGTGAAGCTACCAAAATGTCCATCAACAGGAGAATGGATGAAAAGAAGTGGTCCATGTACACCATGGAATATTAGCCATGGAAAACAATGAAACACTGCCCTTTGAGGCACCACAGATGAGCCTGGAGATAATCACAAAACATGAGGTAAGTCGGAAAGCAAAAGACCTATATCCTCTGATATCACTTAGAGGCGTTATCTAATAACTGACACAAATGAACATATTTCCACAGACAAAGACACTCACAGACTTAGAAAACAAACTATGCTCATCTAAAAGGAAAGGTGGGGGGAATGGATCAATGAACATCAGTGTTACTATACAGATACAAATTCATATTATATACATATACCAAAAAGACCGACCAGATAGCAAGGGAGGTCTATGGAACGCTCTGTAATATTTTACATGGGAAGAGGATCTGTACATGCTTAGACATAGATCATGTACAAATGAACCAGATATTGTAAACCTAGGATAAATAATTGTCTAATCTATACCCCGATTACAAAATTTAAAAAAAAACAAGAAGGAATGAGACTTACACTAATGGGGGTTTCTCCTAGCACATTCCATTCTAATTTACAACCTAGGAACACGACTTCCAGAAAGACTCTGCTGCCCTCGTACCCAGATATGACAACGGAGAAATGCTGTCTCCTAGTGGCCGTTACCCTTAAGAGCAGCTTTAAACCCATTGCTAAAGGTCCCTATATATTCACCAAACTTGCAGTTCTGTAAATGACACCTGCCCTCCAAAAAAGGCCTGGGGTCGAAAATCGACCAATAAATTCACAACAGGGCAACCTTCCAAGAAGACAAATTCAAGACGTATATTGTACTCATACTTTTTTCTGTTTTTTTTTTTTTTGACAGAAAGGAAAAGGCGTGGAAAAATGATGAATTTTAGGAATTTTTAAAGACATGCAAGCCCCAATTAGAAAAACCTATCAGCTCACAGCAGTCAGAATGGTCATTAGCAAAGACGCTGCAAACAATAAATGCTGAAGGGATTGGGGAGAAATGCGTACCCTCGGCTCTAAGGGGGACGTGGTAGGAGCCACTAATGAAAACACAATGCAGGTGCTTTGAAAAGGGAAACACTGAGCTACCAGTCCATCAATCACACCCACTGCTGGGCCCATCTCCTGAGAAAATGAGAATCAAAAAGTCACAGGCTGGCAATCCTGCACTCCAGCAATATTTACCATAGCCAACACTCGGAAGCAATGAAAATGTCCATCATCAGAGGAATGCACCAAGAAGAAGTGGTCCATGTACACAATGGAATATTACTCCAATAAAAACTATAAATTAAATTTAAAAAACAAACAAAAGTAAGGAGATAGCAGCTTCTGTGGGTTTACCCGGGCACATTCCACTCTAATTTATAAGCGAGGAACACCGCTGGCCGGGAGGTCTGTTTCCCTAGTTACCCGAGTGGGGAACGTAGAAAGGATGCCGCCCTCTGGCCGTTACCTGCAAAAGCAGCTGTAAAGCCTGGGCTAATGGTCACTTGATATGAACAAGTACTGCAGGGCTGTAAGTGAAACGTGCCCTCCAAATGTCTTGAGGGAAGTAATGGCCAAAATTTTCCAAAATGTGACACATACTTGAAGAAAACACTTTGAAGAACTAAGCTGTAATCACAGTTTGAAAACTAAAAAGGACATGGCTTAAAGGTCAATTTCAACGGAATATGACACACATGCAAATTCAAACCACAAAGAGGTATCAGCTCACACCAGTCAGAATCACCATCAGCAAGAACTCTATAAACAGTCAATCCTGAAGGTGTTGTGGAGAAATGCATACCCTCAACTTTAAGAGGGACGTAACCCGGAAAGAGCCACTAATGAGAACAGAATGGAGGGGCCTTTAAAAGGTAAACATTGAGCTCCCATATGATCCAGCAGGCCCATTCCTGGACCTATAACCTAAGAAGACAGAATTGGAAAGACACAGGCAGGCAAATGTGCACTGCACAGTATTACAATAGCCAAGATATGGAAGTAACCAAAAAGTCCACCAACAGATGGGTGGACAAAGAAAAACTGCTACATGTCGAGATGGAATATTAGCTAGCGCAAAAATGAAACAATGCCATTTGCAGCACCATAGATGAGTCTAGAAGTAATCACGCAACTTGTGGTAAATGAGGAAGAGGAAGACACATGTCCTATCATATCACTTATAGGTGTTACCTAAAATTCGATACCAATGAAGATGTTTCCAGAGAGAAAGGCAATCACAGATTCATTCAACAAACTTATGGTTCACCAAACGGAAAGGTGTGAGGATTAGATACATTACGACTTTGGGGTTAACAGAGATATACAAACACATGGGAAATATATAATCACCAAAGGCCTACGGAATACCAAGAGAAGACCACTCAACATTGTGTCATAACCTACATGGGAAAAGGATCCGAAGAAGAATAGATATATGTATATGTATGAAAGAACCACATCTTGCACACCTAGAACACACCAAACATTGTAATCAAATTTGCTGTGATAAAAAATAAAAATTAAGTTACCAATACGAACAAGAAGTAATGAGCCATAAACATAAAGGGCTTTTTCCTGGCACATTCCATTCTAATTTACAACCTACTGCACCACTTCCATTAAGGCTCTGTTGCCCTAGTAACCAGATTTGGTAAAGGAGAAATGCTGCCGCCTTGCGGCCGTTTCCCACAAGAGCGGCTTTAAACCCACAGCTGATGGTCACTGAACATTCACAAGGACTCGGGGCTGTAAAGGACACCTGCACTCAAAAATGGTGCTGAGGTCGGGAATGAACAAAAAAATTCGAAACACGCAAATCTTTCAGGAAGATAGTATGAGGAGGTAAGTTTGACTCACTCTCTTTAAAGAAAAGGAAAATGGATAAAAGCTCAACCTCAGGAAGTACTAGACTCATGCAATCTAATCTACAAAAAGGTTTCAACTCTCTCCAGTCGACTGACCGTCAGGAAAAGGTCTACAAACAATAAACGCTGCAGACGTTTTAGAGAACTTTCTACCCTCTACTTGCTGGTGAGATGTGAAAGGGTAACCGACAATAATGAGAATAGAAAGGAGCTGGTGGAAAAGTAAAAATTGTGGTACCATTCAATCCAGCGGGTGGACCACTGGCCCTGTCACCTGAGAAGAACAGAGTCGTGAAGACACAGGCTGCCAAAGCTGCACTGCAGCCTTATTCACAATAGCCAAGACAGTGAAGCTACCAAAATGTCCATCAACAGGAGAATGGATGAAAAGAAGTGGTCCATGTACACCATGGAATATTAGCCATGGAAAACAATGAAACACTGCCCTTTGAGGCACCACAGATGAGCCTGGAGATAATCACAAAACATGAGGTAAGTCGGAAAGCAAAAGACCTATATCCTCTGATATCACTTAGAGGCGTTATCTAATAACTGACACAAATGAACATATTTCCACAGACAAAGACACTCACAGACTTAGAAAACAAACTATGCTCATCTAAAAGGAAAGGTGGGGGGAATGGATCAATGAACATCAGTGTTACTATACAGATACAAATTCATATTATATACATATACCAAAAAGACCGACCAGATAGCAAGGGAGGTCTATGGAACGCTCTGTAATATTTTACATGGGAAGAGGATCTGTACATGCTTAGACATAGATCATGTACAAATGAACCAGATATTGTAAACCTAGGATAAATAATTGTCTAATCTATACCCCGATTACAAAATTTAAAAAAAAACAAGAAGGAATGAGACTTACACTAATGGGGGTTTCTCCTAGCACATTCCATTCTAATTTACAACCTAGGAACACGACTTCCAGAAAGACTCTGCTGCCCTCGTACCCAGATATGACAACGGAGAAATGCTGTCTCCTAGTGGCCGTTACCCTTAAGAGCAGCTTTAAACCCATTGCTAAAGGTCCCTATATATTCACCAAACTTGCAGTTCTGTAAATGACACCTGCCCTCCAAAAAAGGCCTGGGGTCGAAAATCGACCAATAAATTCACAACAGGGCAACCTTCCAAGAAGACAAATTCAAGACGTATATTGTACTCATACTTTTTTCTGTTTTTTTTTTTTTTGACAGAAAGGAAAAGGCGTGGAAAAATGATGAATTTTAGGAATTTTTAAAGACATGCAAGCCCCAATTAGAAAAACCTATCAGCTCACAGCAGTCAGAATGGTCATTAGCAAAGACGCTGCAAACAATAAATGCTGAAGGGATTGGGGAGAAATGCGTACCCTCGGCTCTAAGGGGGACGTGGTAGGAGCCACTAATGAAAACACAATGCAGGTGCTTTGAAAAGGGAAACACTGAGCTACCAGTCCATCAATCACACCCACTGCTGGGCCCATCTCCTGAGAAAATGAGAATCAAAAAGTCACAGGCTGGCAATCCTGCACTCCAGCAATATTTACCATAGCCAACACTCGGAAGCAATGAAAATGTCCATCATCAGAGGAATGCACCAAGAAGAAGTGGTCCATGTACACAATGGAATATTACTCCAATAAAAACTATAAATTAAATTTAAAAAACAAACAAAAGTAAGGAGATAGCAGCTTCTGTGGGTTTACCCGGGCACATTCCACTCTAATTTATAAGCGAGGAACACCGCTGGCCGGGAGGTCTGTTTCCCTAGTTACCCGAGTGGGGAACGTAGAAAGGATGCCGCCCTCTGGCCGTTACCTGCAAAAGCAGCTGTAAAGCCTGGGCTAATGGTCACTTGATATGAACAAGTACTGCAGGGCTGTAAGTGAAACGTGCCCTCCAAATGTCTTGAGGGAAGTAATGGCCAAAATTTTCCAAAATGTGACACATACTTGAAGAAAACACTTTGAAGAACTAAGCTGTAATCACAGTTTGAAAACTAAAAAGGACATGGCTTAAAGGTCAATTTCAACGGAATATGACACACATGCAAATTCAAACCACAAAGAGGTATCAGCTCACACCAGTCAGAATCACCATCAGCAAGAACTCTATAAACAGTCAATCCTGAAGGTGTTGTGGAGAAATGCATACCCTCAACTTTAAGAGGGACGTAACCCGGAAAGAGCCACTAATGAGAACAGAATGGAGGGGCCTTTAAAAGGTAAACATTGAGCTCCCATATGATCCAGCAGGCCCATTCCTGGACCTATAACCTAAGAAGACAGAATTGGAAAGACACAGGCAGGCAAATGTGCACTGCACAGTATTACAATAGCCAAGATATGGAAGTAACCAAAAAGTCCACCAACAGATGGGTGGACAAAGAAAAACTGCTACATGTCGAGATGGAATATTAGCTAGCGCAAAAATGAAACAATGCCATTTGCAGCACCATAGATGAGTCTAGAAGTAATCACGCAACTTGTGGTAAATGAGGAAGAGGAAGACACATGTCCTATCATATCACTTATAGGTGTTACCTAAAATTCGATACCAATGAAGATGTTTCCAGAGAGAAAGGCAATCACAGATTCATTCAACAAACTTATGGTTCACCAAACGGAAAGGTGTGAGGATTAGATACATTACGACTTTGGGGTTAACAGAGATATACAAACACATGGGAAATATATAATCACCAAAGGCCTACGGAATACCAAGAGAAGACCACTCAACATTGTGTCATAACCTACATGGGAAAAGGATCCGAAGAAGAATAGATATATGTATATGTATGAAAGAACCACATCTTGCACACCTAGAACACACCAAACATTGTAATCAAATTTGCTGTGATAAAAAATAAAAATTAAGTTACCAATACGAACAAGAAGTAATGAGCCATAAACATAAAGGGCTTTTTCCTGGCACATTCCATTCTAATTTACAACCTACTGCACCACTTCCATTAAGGCTCTGTTGCCCTAGTAACCAGATTTGGTAAAGGAGAAATGCTGCCGCCTTGCGGCCGTTTCCCACAAGAGCGGCTTTAAACCCACAGCTGATGGTCAGTGAACATTCACAAGGACTCGGGGCTGTAAAGGACACCTGCACTCAAAAATGGTGCTGAGGTCGGGAATGAACAAAAAAATTCGAAACACGCAAATCTTTCAGGAAGATAGTATGAGGAGGTAAGTTTGACTCACTCTCTTTAAAGAAAAGGAAAATGGATAAAAGCTCAACCTCAGGAAGTACTAGACTCATGCAATCTAATCTACAAAAAGGTTTCAACTCTCTCCAGTCAACTGACCGTCAGGAAAAGGTCTACAAACAATAAACGCTGCAGACGTTTTAGAGAACTTTCTACCCTCTACTTGCTGGTGAGATGTGAAAGGGTAACCGACAATAATGAGAATAGAAAGGAGCTGGTGGAAAAGTAAAAATTGTGGTACCATTCAATCCAGCGGGTGGACCACTGGCCCTGTCACCTGAGAAGAACAGAGTCGTGAAGACACAGGCTGCCAAAGCTGCACTGCAGCCTTATTCACAATAGCCAAGACAGTGAAGCTACCAAAATGTCCATCAACAGGAGAATGGATGAAAAGAAGTGGTCCATGTACACCATGGAATATTAGCCATGGAAAACAATGAAACACTGCCCTTTGAGGCACCACAGATGAGCCTGGAGATAATCACAAAACATGAGGTAAGTCGGAAAGCAAAAGACCTATATCCTCTGATATCACTTAGAGGCGTTATCTAATAACTGACACAAATGAACATATTTCCACAGACAAAGACACTCACAGACTTAGAAAACAAACTATGCTCATCTAAAAGGAAAGGTGGGGGGAATGGATCAATGAACATCAGTGTTACTATACAGATACAAATTCATATTATATACATATACCAAAAAGACCGACCAGATAGCAAGGGAGGTCTATGGAACGCTCTGTAATATTTTACATGGGAAGAGGATCTGTACATGCTTAGACATAGATCATGTACAAATGAACCAGATATTGTAAACCTAGGATAAATAATTGTCTAATCTATACCCCGATTACAAAATTTAAAAAAAAACAAGAAGGAATGAGACTTACACTAATGGGGGTTTCTCCTAGCACATTCCATTCTAATTTACAACCTAGGAACACGACTTCCAGAAAGACTCTGCTGCCCTAGTACCCAGATATGACAACGGAGAAATGCTGTCTCCTAGTGGCCGTTACCCTTAAGAGCAGCTTTAAACCCATTGCTAAAGGTCCCTATATATTCACCAAACTTGCAGTTCTGTAAATGACACCTGCCCTCCAAAAAAGGCCTGGGGTCGAAAATCGACCAATAAATTCACAACAGGGCAACCTTCCAAGAAGACAAATTCAAGACGTATATTGTACTCATACTTTTTTCTGTTTTTTTTTTTTTTGACAGAAAGGAAAAGGCGTGGAAAAATGATGAATTTTAGGAATTTTTAAAGACATGCAAGCCCCAATTAGAAAAACCTATCAGCTCACAGCAGTCAGAATGGTCATTAGCAAAGACGCTGCAAACAATAAATGCTGAAGGGATTGGGGAGAAATGCGTACCCTCGGCTCTAAGGGGGACGTGGTAGGAGCCACTAATGAAAACACAATGCAGGTGCTTTGAAAAGGGAAACACTGAGCTACCAGTCCATCAATCACACCCACTGCTGGGCCCATCTCCTGAGAAAATGAGAATCAAAAAGTCACAGGCTGGCAATCCTGCACTCCAGCAATATTTACCATAGCCAACACTCGGAAGCAATGAAAATGTCCATCATCAGAGGAATGCACCAAGAAGAAGTGGTCCATGTACACAATGGAATATTACTCCAATAAAAACTATAAATTAAATTTAAAAAACAAACAAAAGTAAGGAGATAGCAGCTTCTGTGGGTTTACCCGGGCACATTCCACTCTAATTTATAAGCGAGGAACACCGCTGGCCGGGAGGTCTGTTTCCCTAGTTACCCGAGTGGGGAACGTAGAAAGGATGCCGCCCTCTGGCCGTTACCTGCAAAAGCAGCTGTAAAGCCTGGGCTAATGGTCACTTGATATGAACAAGTACTGCAGGGCTGTAAGTGAAACGTGCCCTCCAAATGTCTTGAGGGAAGTAATGGCCAAAATTTTCCAAAATGTGACACATACTTGAAGAAAACACTTTGAAGAACTAAGCTGTAATCACAGTTTGAAAACTAAAAAGGACATGGCTTAAAGGTCAATTTCAACGGAATATGACACACATGCAAATTCAAACCACAAAGAGGTATCAGCTCACACCAGTCAGAATCACCATCAGCAAGAACTCTATAAACAGTCAATCCTGAAGGTGTTGTGGAGAAATGCATACCCTCAACTTTAAGAGGGACGTAACCCGGAAAGAGCCACTAATGAGAACAGAATGGAGGGGCCTTTAAAAGGTAAACATTGAGCTCCCATATGATCCAGCAGGCCCATTCCTGGACCTATAACCTAAGAAGACAGAATTGGAAAGACACAGGCAGGCAAATGTGCACTGCACAGTATTACAATAGCCAAGATATGGAAGTAACCAAAAAGTCCACCAACAGATGGGTGGACAAAGAAAAACTGCTACATGTCGAGATGGAATATTAGCTAGCGCAAAAATGAAACAATGCCATTTGCAGCACCATAGATGAGTCTAGAAGTAATCACGCAACTTGTGGTAAATGAGGAAGAGAAAGACACATGTCCTATCATATCACTTATAGGTGTTACCTAAAATTCGATACCAATGAAGATGTTTCCAGAGAGAAAGGCAATCACAGATTCATTCAACAAACTTATGGTTCACCAAACGGAAAGGTGTGAGGATTAGATACATTACGACTTTGGGGTTAACAGAGATATACAAACACATGGGAAATATATAATCACCAAAGGCCTACGGAATACCAAGAGAAGAGCACTCAACATTGTGTCATAACCTACATGGGAAAAGGATCCGAAGAAGAATAGATATATGTATATGTATGAAAGAACCACATCTTGCACACCTAGAACACACCAAACATTGTAATCAAATTTGCTGTGATAAAAAATAAAAATTAAGTTACCAATACGAACAAGAAGTAATGAGCCATAAACATAAAGGGCTTTTTCCTGGCACATTCCATTCTAATTTACAACCTACTGCACCACTTCCATTAAGGCTCTGTTGCCCTAGTAACCAGATTTGGTAAAGGAGAAATGCTGCCGCCTTGCGGCCGTTTCCCACAAGAGCGGCTTTAAACCCACAGCTGATGGTCACTGAACATTCACAAGGACTCGGGGCTGTAAAGGACACCTGCACTCAAAAATGGTGCTGAGGTCGGGAATGAACAAAAAAATTCGAAACACGCAAATCTTTCAGGAAGATAGTATGAGGAGGTAAGTTTGACTCACTCTCTTTAAAGAAAAGGAAAATGGATAAAAGCTCAACCTCAGGAAGTACTAGACTCATGCAATCTAATCTACAAAAAGGTTTCAACTCTCTCCAGTCGACTGACCGTCAGGAAAAGGTCTACAAACAATAAACGCTGCAGACGTTTTAGAGAACTTTCTACCCTCTACTTGCTGGTGAGATGTGAAAGGGTAACCGACAATAATGAGAATAGAAAGGAGCTGGTGGAAAAGTAAAAATTGTGGTACCATTCAATCCAGCGGGTGGACCACTGGCCCTGTCACCTGAGAAGAACAGAGTCGTGAAGACACAGGCTGCCAAAGCTGCACTGCAGCCTTATTCACAATAGCCAAGACAGTGAAGCTACCAAAATGTCCATCAACAGGAGAATGGATGAAAAGAAGTGGTCCATGTACACCATGGAATATTAGCCATGGAAAACAATGAAACACTGCCCTTTGAGGCACCACAGATGAGCCTGGAGATAATCACAAAACATGAGGTAAGTCGGAAAGCAAAAGACCTATATCCTCTGATATCACTTAGAGGCGTTATCTAATAACTGACACAAATGAACATATTTCCACAGACAAAGACACTCACAGACTTAGAAAACAAACTATGCTCATCTAAAAGGAAAGGTGGGGGGAATGGATCAATGAACATCAGTGTTACTATACAGATACAAATTCATATTATATACATATACCAAAAAGACCGACCAGATAGCAAGGGAGGTCTATGGAACGCTCTGTAATATTTTACATGGGAAGAGGATCTGTACATGCTTAGACATAGATCATGTACAAATGAACCAGATATTGTAAACCTAGGATAAATAATTGTCTAATCTATACCCCGATTACAAAATTTAAAAAAAAACAAGAAGGAATGAGACTTACACTAATGGGGGTTTCTCCTAGCACATTCCATTCTAATTTACAACCTAGGAACACGACTTCCAGAAAGACTCTGCTGCCCTCGTACCCAGATATGACAACGGAGAAATGCTGTCTCCTAGTGGCCGTTACCCTTAAGAGCAGCTTTAAACCCATTGCTAAAGGTCCCTATATATTCACCAAACTTGCAGTTCTGTAAATGACACCTGCCCTCCAAAAAAGGCCTGGGGTCGAAAATCGACCAATAAATTCACAACAGGGCAACCTTCCAAGAAGACAAATTCAAGACGTATATTGTACTCATACTTTTTTCTGTTGTTTTTTTTTTTTTGACAGAAAGGAAAAGGCGTGGAAAAATGATGAATTTTAGGAATTTTTAAAGACATGCAAGCCCCAATTAGAAAAACCTATCAGCTCACAGCAGTCAGAATGGTCATTAGCAAAGACGCTGCAAACAATAAATGCTGAAGGGATTGGGGAGAAATGCGTACCCTCGGCTCTAAGGGGGACGTGGTAGGAGCCACTAATGAAAACACAATGCAGGTGCTTTGAAAAGGGAAACACTGAGCTACCAGTCCATCAATCACACCCACTGCTGGGCCCATCTCCTGAGAAAATGAGAATCAAAAAGTCACAGGCTGGCAATCCTGCACTCCAGCAATATTTACCATAGCCAACACTCGGAAGCAATGAAAATGTCCATCATCAGAGGAATGCACCAAGAAGAAGTGGTCCATGTACACAATGGAATATTACTCCAATAAAAACTATAAATTAAATTTAAAAAACAAACAAAAGTAAGGAGATAGCAGCTTCTGTGGGTTTACCCGGGCACATTCCACTCTAATTTATAAGCGAGGAACACCGCTGGCCGGGAGGTCTGTTTCCCTAGTTACCCGAGTGGGGAACGTAGAAAGGATGCCGCCCTCTGGCCGTTACCTGCAAAAGCAGCTGTAAAGCCTGGGCTAATGGTCACTTGATATGAACAAGTACTGCAGGGCTGTAAGTGAAACGTGCCCTCCAAATGTCTTGAGGGAAGTAATGGCCAAAATTTTCCAAAATGTGACACATACTTGAAGAAAACACTTTGAAGAAGTAAGCTGTAATCACAGTTTGAAAACTAAAAAGGACATGGCTTAAAGGTCAATTTCAACGGAATATGACACACATGCAAATTCAAACCACAAAGAGGTATCAGCTCACACCAGTCAGAATCACCATCAGCAAGAACTCTATAAACAGTCAATCCTGAAGGTGTTGTGGAGAAATGCATACCCTCAACTTTAAGAGGGACGTAACCCGGAAAGAGCCACTAATGAGAACAGAATGGAGGGGCCTTTAAAAGGTAAACATTGAGCTCCCATATGATCCAGCAGGCCCATTCCTGGACCTATAACCTAAGAAGACAGAATTGGAAAGACACAGGCAGGCAAATGTGCACTGCACAGTATTACAATAGCCAAGATATGGAAGTAACCAAAAAGTCCACCAACAGATGGGTGGACAAAGAAAAACTGCTACATGTCGAGATGGAATATTAGCTAGCGCAAAAATGAAACAATGCCATTTGCAGCACCATAGATGAGTCTAGAAGTAATCACGCAACTTGTGGTAAATGAGGAAGAGAAAGACACATGTCCTATCATATCACTTATAGGTGTTACCTAAAATTCGATACCAATGAAGATGTTTCCAGAGAGAAAGGCAATCACAGATTCATTCAACAAACTTATGGTTCACCAAACGGAAAGGTGTGAGGATTAGATACATTACGACTTTGGGGTTAACAGAGATATACAAACACATGGGAAATATATAATCACCAAAGGCCTACGGAATACCAAGAGAAGACCACTCAACATTGTGTCATAACCTACATGGGAAAAGGATCCGAAGAAGAATAGATATATGTATATGTATGAAAGAACCACATCTTGCACACCTAGAACACACCAAACATTGTAATCAAATTTGCTGTGATAAAAAATAAAAATTAAGTTACCAATACGAACAAGAAGTAATGAGCCATAAACATAAAGGGCTTTTTCCTGGCACATTCCATTCTAATTTACAACCTACTGCACCACTTCCATTAAGGCTCTGTTGCCCTAGTAACCAGATTTGGTAAAGGAGAAATGCTGCCGCCTTGCGGCCGTTTCCCACAAGAGCGGCTTTAAACCCACAGCTGATGGTCAGTGAACATTCACAAGGACTCGGGGCTGTAAAGGACACCTGCACTCAAAAATGGTGCTGAGGTCGGGAATGAACAAAAAAATTCGAAACACGCAAATCTTTCAGGAAGATAGTATGAGGAGGTAAGTTTGACTCACTCTCTTTAAAGAAAAGGAAAATGGATAAAAGCTCAACCTCAGGAAGTACTAGACTCATGCAATCTAATCTACAAAAAGGTTTCAACTCTCTCCAGTCGACTGACCGTCAGGAAAAGGTCTACAAACAATAAACGCTGCAGACGTTTTAGAGAACTTTCTACCCTCTACTTGCTGGTGAGATGTGAAAGGGTAACCGACAATAATGAGAATAGAAAGGAGCTGGTGGAAAAGTAAAAATTGTGGTACCATTCAATCCAGCGGGTGGACCACTGGCCCTGTCACCTGAGAAGAACAGAGTCGTGAAGACACAGGCTGCCAAAGCTGCACTGCAGCCTTATTCACAATAGCCAAGACAGTGAAGCTACCAAAATGTCCATCAACAGGAGAATGGATGAAAAGAAGTGGTCCATGTACACCATGGAATATTAGCCATGGAAAACAATGAAACACTGCCCTTTGAGGCACCACAGATGAGCCTGGAGATAATCACAAAACATGAGGTAAGTCGGAAAGCAAAAGACCTATATCCTCTGATATCACTTAGAGGCGTTATCTAATAACTGACACAAATGAACATATTTCCACAGACAAAGACACTCACAGACTTAGAAAACAAACTATGCTCATCTAAAAGGAAAGGTGGGGGGAATGGATCAATGAACATCAGTGTTACTATACAGATACAAATTCATATTATATACATATACCAAAAAGACCGACCAGATAGCAAGGGAGGTCTATGGAACGCTCTGTAATATTTTACATGGGAAGAGGATCTGTACATGCTTAGACATAGATCATGTACAAATGAACCAGATATTGTAAACCTAGGATAAATAATTGTCTAATCTATACCCCGATTACAAAATTTAAAAAAAAACAAGAAGGAATGAGACTTACACTAATGGGGGTTTCTCCTAGCACATTCCATTCTAATTTACAACCTAGGAACACGACTTCCAGAAAGACTCTGCTGCCCTCGTACCCAGATATGACAACGGAGAAATGCTGTCTCCTAGTGGCCGTTACCCTTAAGAGCAGCTTTAAACCCATTGCTAAAGGTCCCTATATATTCACCAAACTTGCAGTTCTGTAAATGACACCTGCCCTCCAAAAAAGGCCTGGGGTCGAAAATCGACCAATAAATTCACAACAGGGCAACCTTCCAAGAAGACAAATTCAAGACGTATATTGTACTCATACTTTTTTCTGTTGTTTTTTTTTTTTTGACAGAAAGGAAAAGGCGTGGAAAAATGATGAATTTTAGGAATTTTTAAAGACATGCAAGCCCCAATTAGAAAAACCTATCAGCTCACAGCAGTCAGAATGGTCATTAGCAAAGACGCTGCAAACAATAAATGCTGAAGGGATTGGGGAGAAATGCGTACCCTCGGCTCTAAGGGGGACGTGGTAGGAGCCACTAATGAAAACACAATGCAGGTGCTTTGAAAAGGGAAACACTGAGCTACCAGTCCATCAATCACACCCACTGCTGGGCCCATCTCCTGAGAAAATGAGAATCAAAAAGTCACAGGCTGGCAATCCTGCACTCCAGCAATATTTACCATAGCCAACACTCGGAAGCAATGAAAATGTCCATCATCAGAGGAATGCACCAAGAAGAAGTGGTCCATGTACACAATGGAATATTACTCCAATAAAAACTATAAATTAAATTTAAAAAACAAACAAAAGTAAGGAGATAGCAGCTTCTGTGGGTTTACCCGGGCACATTCCACTCTAATTTATAAGCGAGGAACACCGCTGGCCGGGAGGTCTGTTTCCCTAGTTACCCGAGTGGGGAACGTAGAAAGGATGCCGCCCTCTGGCCGTTACCTGCAAAAGCAGCTGTAAAGCCTGGGCTAATGGTCACTTGATATGAACAAGTACTGCAGGGCTGTAAGTGAAACGTGCCCTCCAAATGTCTTGAGGGAAGTAATGGCCAAAATTTTCCAAAATGTGACACATACTTGAAGAAAACACTTTGAAGAAGTAAGCTGTAATCACAGTTTGAAAACTAAAAAGGACATGGCTTAAAGGTCAATTTCAACGGAATATGACACACATGCAAATTCAAACCACAAAGAGGTATCAGCTCACACCAGTCAGAATCACCATCAGCAAGAACTCTATAAACAGTCAATCCTGAAGGTGTTGTGGAGAAATGCATACCCTCAACTTTAAGAGGGACGTAACCCGGAAAGAGCCACTAATGAGAACAGAATGGAGGGGCCTTTAAAAGGTAAACATTGAGCTCCCATATGATCCAGCAGGCCCATTCCTGGACCTATAACCTAAGAAGACAGAATTGGAAAGACACAGGCAGGCAAATGTGCACTGCACAGTATTACAATAGCCAAGATATGGAAGTAACCAAAAAGTCCACCAACAGATGGGTGGACAAAGAAAAACTGCTACATGTCGAGATGGAATATTAGCTAGCGCAAAAATGAAACAATGCCATTTGCAGCACCATAGATGAGTCTAGAAGTAATCACGCAACTTGTGGTAAATGAGGAAGAGAAAGACACATGTCCTATCATATCACTTATAGGTGTTACCTAAAATTCGATACCAATGAAGATGTTTCCAGAGAGAAAGGCAATCACAGATTCATTCAACAAACTTATGGTTCACCAAACGGAAAGGTGTGAGGATTAGATACATTACGACTTTGGGGTTAACAGAGATATACAAACACATGGGAAATATATAATCACCAAAGGCCTACGGAATACCAAGAGAAGACCACTCAACATTGTGTCATAACCTACATGGGAAAAGGATCCGAAGAAGAATAGATATATGTATATGTATGAAAGAACCACATCTTGCACACCTAGAACACACCAAACATTGTAATCAAATTTGCTGTGATAAAAAATAAAAATTAAGTTACCAATACGAACAAGAAGTAATGAGCCATAAACATAAAGGGCTTTTTCCTGGCACATTCCATTCTAATTTACAACCTACTGCACCACTTCCATTAAGGCTCTGTTGCCCTAGTAACCAGATTTGGTAAAGGAGAAATGCTGCCGCCTTGCGGCCGTTTCCCACAAGAGCGGCTTTAAACCCACAGCTGATGGTCACTGAACATTCACAAGGACTCGGGGCTGTAAAGGACACCTGCACTCAAAAATGGTGCTGAGGTCGGGAATGAACAAAAAAATTCGAAACACGCAAATCTTTCAGGAAGATAGTATGAGGAGGTAAGTTTGACTCACTCTCTTTAAAGAAAAGGAAAATGGATAAAAGCTCAACCTCAGGAAGTACTAGACTCATGCAATCTAATCTACAAAAAGGTTTCAACTCTCTCCAGTCGACTGACCGTCAGGAAAAGGTCTACAAACAATAAACGCTGCAGACGTTTTAGAGAACTTTCTACCCTCTACTTGCTGGTGAGATGTGAAAGGGTAACCGACAATAATGAGAATAGAAAGGAGCTGGTGGAAAAGTAAAAATTGTGGTACCATTCAATCCAGCGGGTGGACCACTGGCCCTGTCACCTGAGAAGAACAGAGTCGTGAAGACACAGGCTGCCAAAGCTGCACTGCAGCCTTATTCACAATAGCCAAGACAGTGAAGCTACCAAAATGTCCATCAACAGGAGAATGGATGAAAAGAAGTGGTCCATGTACACCATGGAATATTAGCCATGGAAAACAATGAAACACTGCCCTTTGAGGCACCACAGATGAGCCTGGAGATAATCACAAAACATGAGGTAAGTCGGAAAGCAAAAGACCTATATCCTCTGATATCACTTAGAGGCGTTATCTAATAACTGACACAAATGAACATATTTCCACAGACAAAGACACTCACAGACTTAGAAAACAAACTATGCTCATCTAAAAGGAAAGGTGGGGGGAATGGATCAATGAACATCAGTGTTACTATACAGATACAAATTCATATTATATACATATACCAAAAAGACCGACCAGATAGCAAGGGAGGTCTATGGAACGCTCTGTAATATTTTACATGGGAAGAGGATCTGTACATGCTTAGACATAGATCATGTACAAATGAACCAGATATTGTAAACCTAGGATAAATAATTGTCTAATCTATACCCCGATTACAAAATTTAAAAAAAAACAAGAAGGAATGAGACTTACACTAATGGGGGTTTCTCCTAGCACATTCCATTCTAATTTACAACCTAGGAACACGACTTCCAGAAAGACTCTGCTGCCCTCGTACCCAGATATGACAACGGAGAAATGCTGTCTCCTAGTGGCCGTTACCCTTAAGAGCAGCTTTAAACCCATTGCTAAAGGTCCCTATATATTCACCAAACTTGCAGTTCTGTAAATGACACCTGCCCTCCAAAAAAGGCCTGGGGTCGAAAATCGACCAATAAATTCACAACAGGGCAACCTTCCAAGAAGACAAATTCAAGACGTATATTGTACTCATACTTTTTTCTGTTGTTTTTTTTTTTTTGACAGAAAGGAAAAGGCGTGGAAAAATGATGAATTTTAGGAATTTTTAAAGACATGCAAGCCCCAATTAGAAAAACCTATCAGCTCACAGCAGTCAGAATGGTCATTAGCAAAGACGCTGCAAACAATAAATGCTGAAGGGATTGGGGAGAAATGCGTACCCTCGGCTCTAAGGGGGACGTGGTAGGAGCCACTAATGAAAACACAATGCAGGTGCTTTGAAAAGGGAAACACTGAGCTACCAGTCCATCAATCACACCCACTGCTGGGCCCATCTCCTGAGAAAATGAGAATCAAAAAGTCACAGGCTGGCAATCCTGCACTCCAGCAATATTTACCATAGCCAACACTCGGAAGCAATGAAAATGTCCATCATCAGAGGAATGCACCAAGAAGAAGTGGTCCATGTACACAATGGAATATTACTCCAATAAAAACTATAAATTAAATTTAAAAAACAGACAAAAGTAAGGAGATAGCAGCTTCTGTGGGTTTACCCGGGCACATTCCACTCTAATTTATAAGCGAGGAACACCGCTGGCCGGGAGGTCTGTTTCCCTAGTTACCCGAGTGGGGAACGTAGAAAGGATGCCGCCCTCTGGCCGTTACCTGCAAAAGCAGCTGTAAAGCCTGGGCTAATGGTCACTTGATATGAACAAGTACTGCAGGGCTGTAAGTGAAACGTGCCCTCCAAATGTCTTGAGGGAAGTAATGGCCAAAATTTTCCAAAATGTGACACATACTTGAAGAAAACACTTTGAAGAAGTAAGCTGTAATCACAGTTTGAAAACTAAAAAGGACATGGCTTAAAGGTCAATTTCAACGGAATATGACACACATGCAAATTCAAACCACAAAGAGGTATCAGCTCACACCAGTCAGAATCACCATCAGCAAGAACTCTATAAACAGTCAATCCTGAAGGTGTTGTGGAGAAATGCATACCCTCAACTTTAAGAGGGACGTAACCCGGAAAGAGCCACTAATGAGAACAGAATGGAGGGGCCTTTAAAAGGTAAACATTGAGCTCCCATATGATCCAGCAGGCCCATTCCTGGACCTATAACCTAAGAAGACAGAATTGGAAAGACACAGGCAGGCAAATGTGCACTGCACAGTATTACAATAGCCAAGATATGGAAGTAACCAAAAAGTCCACCAACAGATGGGTGGACAAAGAAAAACTGCTACATGTCGAGATGGAATATTAGCTAGCGCAAAAATGAAACAATGCCATTTGCAGCACCATAGATGAGTCTAGAAGTAATCACGCAACTTGTGGTAAATGAGGAAGAGAAAGACACATGTCCTATCATATCACTTATAGGTGTTACCTAAAATTCGATACCAATGAAGATGTTTCCAGAGAGAAAGGCAATCACAGATTCATTCAACAAACTTATGGTTCACCAAACGGAAAGGTGTGAGGATTAGATACATTACGACTTTGGGGTTAACAGAGATATACAAACACATGGGAAATATATAATCACCAAAGGCCTACGGAATACCAAGAGAAGAGCACTCAACATTGTGTCATAACCTACATGGGAAAAGGATCCGAAGAAGAATAGATATATGTATATGTATGAAAGAACCACATCTTGCACACCTAGAACACACCAAACATTGTAATCAAATTTGCTGTGATAAAAAATAAAAATTAAGTTACCAATACGAACAAGAAGTAATGAGCCATAAACATAAAGGGCTTTTTCCTGGCACATTCCATTCTAATTTACAACCTACTGCACCACTTCCATTAAGGCTCTGTTGCCCTAGTAACCAGATTTGGTAAAGGAGAAATGCTGCCGCCTTGCGGCCGTTTCCCACAAGAGCGGCTTTAAACCCACAGCTGATGGTCACTGAACATTCACAAGGACTCGGGGCTGTAAAGGACACCTGCACTCAAAAATGGTGCTGAGGTCGGGAATGAACAAAAAAATTCGAAACACGCAAATCTTTCAGGAAGATAGTATGAGGAGGTAAGTTTGACTCACTCTCTTTAAAGAAAAGGAAAATGGATAAAAGCTCAACCTCAGGAAGTACTAGACTCATGCAATCTAATCTACAAAAAGGTTTCAACTCTCTCCAGTCGACTGACCGTCAGGAAAAGGTCTACAAACAATAAACGCTGCAGACGTTTTAGAGAACTTTCTACCCTCTACTTGCTGGTGAGATGTGAAAGGGTAACCGACAATAATGAGAATAGAAAGGAGCTGGTGGAAAAGTAAAAATTGTGGTACCATTCAATCCAGCGGGTGGACCACTGGCCCTGTCACCTGAGAAGAACAGAGTCGTGAAGACACAGGCTGCCAAAGCTGCACTGCAGCCTTATTCACAATAGCCAAGACAGTGAAGCTACCAAAATGTCCATCAACAGGAGAATGGATGAAAAGAAGTGGTCCATGTACACCATGGAATATTAGCCATGGAAAACAATGAAACACTGCCCTTTGAGGCACCACAGATGAGCCTGGAGATAATCACAAAACATGAGGTAAGTCGGAAAGCAAAAGACCTATATCCTCTGATATCACTTAGAGGCGTTATCTAATAACTGACACAAATGAACATATTTCCACAGACAAAGACACTCACAGACTTAGAAAACAAACTATGCTCATCTAAAAGGAAAGGTGGGGGGAATGGATCAATGAACATCAGTGTTACTATACAGATACAAATTCATATTATATACATATACCAAAAAGACCGACCAGATAGCAAGGGAGGTCTATGGAACGCTCTGTAATATTTTACATGGGAAGAGGATCTGTACATGCTTAGACATAGATCATGTACAAATGAACCAGATATTGTAAACCTAGGATAAATAATTGTCTAATCTATACCCCGATTACAAAATTTAAAAAAAAACAAGAAGGAATGAGACTTACACTAATGGGGGTTTCTCCTAGCACATTCCATTCTAATTTACAACCTAGGAACACGACTTCCAGAAAGACTCTGCTGCCCTCGTACCCAGATATGACAACGGAGAAATGCTGTCTCCTAGTGGCCGTTACCCTTAAGAGCAGCTTTAAACCCATTGCTAAAGGTCCCTATATATTCACCAAACTTGCAGTTCTGTAAATGACACCTGCCCTCCAAAAAAGGCCTGGGGTCGAAAATCGACCAATAAATTCACAACAGGGCAACCTTCCAAGAAGACAAATTCAAGACGTATATTGTACTCATACTTTTTTCTGTTTTTTTTTTTTTTGACAGAAAGGAAAAGGCGTGGAAAAATGATGAATTTTAGGAATTTTTAAAGACATGCAAGCCCCAATTAGAAAAACCTATCAGCTCACAGCAGTCAGAATGGTCATTAGCAAAGACGCTGCAAACAATAAATGCTGAAGGGATTGGGGAGAAATGCGTACCCTCGGCTCTAAGGGGGACGTGGTAGGAGCCACTAATGAAAACACAATGCAGGTGCTTTGAAAAGGGAAACACTGAGCTACCAGTCCATCAATCACACCCACTGCTGGGCCCATCTCCTGAGAAAATGAGAATCAAAAAGTCACAGGCTGGCAATCCTGCACTCCAGCAATATTTACCATAGCCAACACTCGGAAGCAATGAAAATGTCCATCATCAGAGGAATGCACCAAGAAGAAGTGGTCCATGTACACAATGGAATATTACTCCAATAAAAACTATAAATTAAATTTAAAAAACAAACAAAAGTAAGGAGATAGCAGCTTCTGTGGGTTTACCCGGGCACATTCCACTGTAATTTATAAGCGAGGAACACCGCTGGCCGGGAGGTCTGTTTCCCTAGTTACCCGAGTGGGGAACGTAGAAAGGATGCCGCCCTCTGGCCGTTACCTGCAAAAGCAGCTGTAAAGCCTGGGCTAATGGTCACTTGATATGAACAAGTACTGCAGGGCTGTAAGTGAAACGTGCCCTCCAAATGTCTTGAGGGAAGTAATGGCCAAAATTTTCCAAAATGTGACACATACTTGAAGAAAACACTTTGAAGAACTAAGCTGTAATCACAGTTTGAAAACTAAAAAGGACATGGCTTAAAGGTCAATTTCAACGGAATATGACACACATGCAAATTCAAACCACAAAGAGGTATCAGCTCATACCAGTCAGAATCACCATCAGCAAGAACTCTATAAACAGTCAATCCTGAAGGTGTTGTGGAGAAATGCATACCCTCAACTTTAAGAGGGACGTAACCCGGAAAGAGCCACTAATGAGAACAGAATGGAGGGGCCTTTAAAAGGTAAACATTGAGCTCCCATATGATCCAGCAGGCCCATTCCTGGACCTATAACCTAAGAAGACAGAATTGGAAAGACACAGGCAGGCAAATGTGCACTGCACAGTATTACAATAGCCAAGATATGGAAGTAACCAAAAAGTCCACCAACAGATGGGTGGACAAAGAAAAACTGCTACATGTCGAGATGGAATATTAGCTAGCGCAAAAATGAAACAATGCCATTTGCAGCACCATAGATGAGTCTAGAAGTAATCACGCAACTTGTGGTAAATGAGGAAGAGGAAGACACATGTCCTATCATATCACTTATAGGTGTTACCTAAAATTCGATACCAATGAAGATATTTCCAGAGAGAAAGGCAATCACAGATTCATTCAACAAACTTATGGTTCACCAAACGGAAAGGTGTGAGGATTAGATACATTACGACTTTGGGGTTAACAGAGATATACAAACACATGGGAAATATATAATCACCAAAGGCCTACGGAATACCAAGAGAAGACCACTCAACATTGTGTCATAACCTACATGGGAAAAGGATCCGAAGAAGAATAGATATATGTATATGTATGAAAGAACCACATCTTGCACACCTAGAACACACCAAACATTGTAATCAAATTTGCTGTGATAAAAAATAAAAATTAAGTTACCAATACGAACAAGAAGTAATGAGCCATAAACATAAAGGGCTTTTTCCTGGCACATTCCATTCTAATTTACAACCTACTGCACCACTTCCATTAAGGCTCTGTTGCCCTAGTAACCAGATTTGGTAAAGGAGAAATGCTGCCGCCTTGCGGCCGTTTCCCACAAGAGCGGCTTTAAACCCACAGCTGATGGTCAGTGAACATTCACAAGGACTCGGGGCTGTAAAGGACACCTGCACTCAAAAATGGTGCTGAGGTCGGGAATGAACAAAAAAATTCGAAACACGCAAATCTTTCAGGAAGATAGTATGAGGAGGTAAGTTTGACTCACTCTCTTTAAAGAAAAGGAAAATGGATAAAAGCTCAACCTCAGGAAGTACTAGACTCATGCAATCTAATCTACAAAAAGGTTTCAACTCTCTCCAGTCGACTGACCGTCAGGAAAAGGTCTACAAACAATAAACGCTGCAGACGTTTTAGAGAACTTTCTACCCTCTACTTGCTGGTGAGATGTGAAAGGGTAACCGACAATAATGAGAATAGAAAGGAGCTGGTGGAAAAGTAAAAATTGTGGTACCATTCAATCCAGCGGGTGGACCACTGGCCCTGTCACCTGAGAAGAACAGAGTCGTGAAGACACAGGCTGCCAAAGCTGCACTGCAGCCTTATTCACAATAGCCAAGACAGTGAAGCTACCAAAATGTCCATCAACAGGAGAATGGATGAAAAGAAGTGGTCCATGTACACCATGGAATATTAGCCATGGAAAACAATGAAACACTGCCCTTTGAGGCACCACAGATGAGCCTGGAGATAATCACAAAACATGAGGTAAGTCGGAAAGCAAAAGACCTATATCCTCTGATATCACTTAGAGGCGTTATCTAATAACTGACACAAATGAACATATTTCCACAGACAAAGACACTCACAGACTTAGAAAACAAACTATGCTCATCTAAAAGGAAAGGTGGGGGGAATGGATCAATGAACATCAGTGTTACTATACAGATACAAATTCATATTATATACATATACCAAAAAGACCGACCAGATAGCAAGGGAGGTCTATGGAACGCTCTGTAATATTTTACATGGGAAGAGGATCTGTACATGCTTAGACATAGATCATGTACAAATGAACCAGATATTGTAAACCTAGGATAAATAATTGTCTAATCTATACCCCGATTACAAAATTTAAAAAAAAACAAGAAGGAATGAGACTTACACTAATGGGGGTTTCTCCTAGCACATTCCATTCTAATTTACAACCTAGGAACACGACTTCCAGAAAGACTCTGCTGCCCTCGTACCCAGATATGACAACGGAGAAATGCTGTCTCCTAGTGGCCGTTACCCTTAAGAGCAGCTTTAAACCCATTGCTAAAGGTCCCTATATATTCACCAAACTTGCAGTTCTGTAAATGACACCTGCCCTCCAAAAAAGGCCTGGGGTCGAAAATCGACCAATAAATTCACAACAGGGCAACCTTCCAAGAAGACAAATTCAAGACGTATATTGTACTCATACTTTTTTCTGTTTTTTTTTTTTTTTGACAGAAAGGAAAAGGCGTGGAAAAATGATGAATTTTAGGAATTTTTAAAGACATGCAAGCCCCAATTAGAAAAACCTATCAGCTCACAGCAGTCAGAATGGTCATTAGCAAAGACGCTGCAAACAATAAATGCTGAAGGGATTGGGGAGAAATGCGTACCCTCGGCTCTAAGGGGGACGTGGTAGGAGCCACTAATGAAAACACAATGCAGGTGCTTTGAAAAGGGAAACACTGAGCTACCAGTCCATCAATCACACCCACTGCTGGGCCCATCTCCTGAGAAAATGAGAATCAAAAAGTCACAGGCTGGCAATCCTGCACTCCAGCAATATTTACCATAGCCAACACTCGGAAGCAATGAAAATGTCCATCATCAGAGGAATGCACCAAGAAGAAGTGGTCCATGTACACAATGGAATATTACTCCAATAAAAACTATAAATTAAATTTAAAAAACAAACAAAAGTAAGGAGATAGCAGCTTCTGTGGGTTTACCCGGGCACATTCCACTCTAATTTATAAGCGAGGAACACCGCTGGCCGGGAGGTCTGTTTCCCTAGTTACCCGAGTGGGGAACGTAGAAAGGATGCCGCCCTCTGGCCGTTACCTGCAAAAGCAGCTGTAAAGCCTGGGCTAATGGTCACTTGATATGAACAAGTACTGCAGGGCTGTAAGTGAAACGTGCCCTCCAAATGTCTTGAGGGAAGTAATGGCCAAAATTTTCCAAAATGTGACACATACTTGAAGAAAACACTTTGAAGAACTAAGCTGTAATCACAGTTTGAAAACTAAAAAGGACATGGCTTAAAGGTCAATTTCAACGGAATATGACACACATGCAAATTCAAACCACAAAGAGGTATCAGCTCACACCAGTCAGAATCACCATCAGCAAGAACTCTATAAACAGTCAATCCTGAAGGTGTTGTGGAGAAATGCATACCCTCAACTTTAAGAGGGACGTAACCCGGAAAGAGCCACTAATGAGAACAGAATGGAGGGGCCTTTAAAAGGTAAACATTGAGCTCCCATATGATCCAGCAGGCCCATTCCTGGACCTATAACCTAAGAAGACAGAATTGGAAAGACACAGGCAGGCAAATGTGCACTGCACAGTATTACAATAGCCAAGATATGGAAGTAACCAAAAAGTCCACCAACAGATGGGTGGACAAAGAAAAACTGCTACATGTCGAGATGGAATATTAGCTAGCGCAAAAATGAAACAATGCCATTTGAGCACCATAGATGAGTCTAGAAGTAATCACGCAACTTGTGGTAAATGAGGAAGAGAAAGACACATGTCCTATCATATCACTTATAGGTGTTACCTAAAATTCGATACCAATGAAGATGTTTCCAGAGAGAAAGGCAATCACAGATTCATTCAACAAACTTATGGTTCACCAAACGGAAAGGTGTGAGGATTAGATACATTACGACTTTGGGGTTAACAGAGATATACAAACACATGGGAAATATATAATCACCAAAGGCCTACGGAATACCAAGAGAAGAGCACTCAACATTGTGTCATAACCTACATGGGAAAAGGATCCGAAGAAGAATAGATATATGTATATGTATGAAAGAACCACATCTTGCACACCTAGAACACACCAAACATTGTAATCAAATTTGCTGTGATAAAAAATAAAAATTAAGTTACCAATACGAACAAGAAGTAATGAGCCATAAACATAAAGGGCTTTTTCCTGGCACATTCCATTCTAATTTACAACCTACTGCACCACTTCCATTAAGGCTCTGTTGCCCTAGTAACCAGATTTGGTAACGGAGAAATGCTGCCGCCTTGCGGCCGTTTCCCACAAGAGCGGCTTTAAACCCACAGCTGATGGTCAGTGAACATTCACAAGGACTCGGGGCTGTAAAGGACACCTGCACTCAAAAATGGTGCTGAGGTCGGGAATGAACAAAAAAATTCGAAACACGCAAATCTTTCAGGAAGATAGTATGAGGAGGTAAGTTTGACTCACTCTCTTTAAAGAAAAGGAAAATGGATAAAAGCTCAACCTCAGGAAGTACTAGACTCATGCAATCTAATCTACAAAAAGGTTTCAACTCTCTCCAGTCGACTGACCGTCAGGAAAAGGTCTACAAACAATAAACGCTGCAGACGTTTTAGAGAACTTTCTACCCTCTACTTGCTGGTGAGATGTGAAAGGGTAACCGACAATAATGAGAATAGAAAGGAGCTGGTGGAAAAGTAAAAATTGTGGTACCATTCAATCCAGCGGGTGGACCACTGGCCCTGTCACCTGAGAAGAACAGAGTCGTGAAGACACAGGCTGCCAAAGCTGCACTGCAGCCTTATTCACAATAGCCAAGACAGTGAAGCTACCAAAATGTCCATCAACAGGAGAATGGATGAAAAGAAGTGGTCCATGTACACCATGGAATATTAGCCATGGAAAACAATGAAACACTGCCCTTTGAGGCACCACAGATGAGCCTGGAGATAATCACAAAACATGAGGTAAGTCGGAAAGCAAAAGACCTATATCCTCTGATATCACTTAGAGGCGTTATCTAATAACTGACACAAATGAACATATTTCCACAGACAAAGACACTCACAGACTTAGAAAACAAACTATGCTCATCTAAAAGGAAAGGTGGGGGGAATGGATCAATGAACATCAGTGTTACTATACAGATACAAATTCATATTATATACATATACCAAAAAGACCGACCAGATAGCAAGGGAGGTCTATGGAACGCTCTGTAATATTTTACATGGGAAGAGGATCTGTACATGCTTAGACATAGATCATGTACAAATGAACCAGATATTGTAAACCTAGGATAAATAATTGTCTAATCTATACCCCGATTACAAAATTTAAAAAAAAACAAGAAGGAATGAGACTTACACTAATGGGGGTTTCTCCTAGCACATTCCATTCTAATTTACAACCTAGGAACACGACTTCCAGAAAGACTCTGCTGCCCTAGTACCCAGATATGACAACGGAGAAATGCTGTCTCCTAGTGGCCGTTACCCTTAAGAGCAGCTTTAAACCCATTGCTAAAGGTCCCTATATATTCACCAAACTTGCAGTTCTGTAAATGACACCTGCCCTCCAAAAAAGGCCTGGGGTCGAAAATCGACCAATAAATTCACAACAGGGCAACCTTCCAAGAAGACAAATTCAAGACGTATATTGTACTCATACTTTTTTCTGTTGTTTTTTTTTTTTTGACAGAAAGGAAAAGGCGTGGAAAAATGATGAATTTTAGGAATTTTTAAAGACATGCAAGCCCCAATTAGAAAAACCTATCAGCTCACAGCAGTCAGAATGGTCATTAGCAAAGACGCTGCAAACAATAAATGCTGAAGGGATTGGGGAGAAATGCGTACCCTCGGCTCTAAGGGGGACGTGGTAGGAGCCACTAATGAAAACACAATGCAGGTGCTTTGAAAAGGGAAACACTGAGCTACCAGTCCATCAATCACACCCACTGCTGGGCCCATCTCCTGAGAAAATGAGAATCAAAAAGTCACAGGCTGGCAATCCTGCACTCCAGCAATATTTACCATAGCCAACACTCGGAAGCAATGAAAATGTCCATCATCAGAGGAATGCACCAAGAAGAAGTGGTCCATGTACACAATGGAATATTACTCCAATAAAAACTATAAATTAAATTTAAAAAACAAACAAAAGTAAGGAGATAGCAGCTTCTGTGGGTTTACCCGGGCACATTCCACTCTAATTTATAAGCGAGGAACACCGCTGGCCGGGAGGTCTGTTTCCCTAGTTACCCGAGTGGGGAACGTAGAAAGGATGCCGCCCTCTGGCCGTTACCTGCAAAAGCAGCTGTAAAGCCTGGGCTAATGGTCACTTGATATGAACAAGTACTGCAGGGCTGTAAGTGAAACGTGCCCTCCAAATGTCTTGAGGGAAGTAATGGCCAAAATTTTCCAAAATGTGACACATACTTGAAGAAAACACTTTGAAGAACTAAGCTGTAATCACAGTTTGAAAACTAAAAAGGACATGGCTTAAAGGTCAATTTCAACGGAATATGACACACATGCAAATTCAAACCACAAAGAGGTATCAGCTCACACCAGTCAGAATCACCATCAGCAAGAACTCTATAAACAGTCAATCCTGAAGGTGTTGTGGAGAAATGCATACCCTCAACTTTAAGAGGGACGTAACCCGGAAAGAGCCACTAATGAGAACAGAATGGAGGGGCCTTTAAAAGGTAAACATTGAGCTCCCATATGATCCAGCAGGCCCATTCCTGGACCTATAACCTAAGAAGACAGAATTGGAAAGACACAGGCAGGCAAATGTGCACTGCACAGTATTACAATAGCCAAGATATGGAAGTAACCAAAAAGTCCACCAACAGATGGGTGGACAAAGAAAAACTGCTACATGTCGAGATGGAATATTAGCTAGCGCAAAAATGAAACAATGCCATTTGCAGCACCATAGATGAGTCTAGAAGTAATCACGCAACTTGTGGTAAATGAGGAAGAGAAAGACACATGTCCTATCATATCACTTATAGGTGTTACCTAAAATTCGATACCAATGAAGATGTTTCCAGAGAGAAAGGCAATCACAGATTCATTCAACAAACTTATGGTTCACCAAACGGAAAGGTGTGAGGATTAGATACATTACGACTTTGGGGTTAACAGAGATATACAAACACATGGGAAATATATAATCACCAAAGGCCTACGGAATACCAAGAGAAGACCACTCAACATTGTGTCATAACCTACATGGGAAAAGGATCCGAAGAAGAATAGATATATGTATATGTATGAAAGAACCACATCTTGCACACCTAGAACACACCAAACATTGTAATCAAATTTGCTGTGATAAAAAATAAAAATTAAGTTACCAATACGAACAAGAAGTAATGAGCCATAAACATAAAGGGCTTTTTCCTGGCACATTCCATTCTAATTTACAACCTACTGCACCACTTCCATTAAGGCTCTGTTGCCCTAGTAACCAGATTTGGTAAAGGAGAAATGCTGCCGCCTTGCGGCCGTTTCCCACAAGAGCGGCTTTAAACCCACAGCTGATGGTCACTGAACATTCACAAGGACTCGGGGCTGTAAAGGACACCTGCACTCAAAAATGGTGCTGAGGTCGGGAATGAACAAAAAAATTCGAAACACGCAAATCTTTCAGGAAGATAGTATGAGGAGGTAAGTTTGACTCACTCTCTTTAAAGAAAAGGAAAATGGATAAAAGCTCAACCTCAGGAAGTACTAGACTCATGCAATCTAATCTACAAAAAGGTTTCAACTCTCTCCAGTCGACTGACCGTCAGGAAAAGGTCTACAAACAATAAACGCTGCAGACGTTTTAGAGAACTTTCTACCCTCTACTTGCTGGTGAGATGTGAAAGGGTAACCGACAATAATGAGAATAGAAAGGAGCTGGTGGAAAAGTAAAAATTGTGGTACCATTCAATCCAGCGGGTGGACCACTGGCCCTGTCACCTGAGAAGAACAGAGTCGTGAAGACACAGGCTGCCAAAGCTGCACTGCAGCCTTATTCACAATAGCCAAGACAGTGAAGCTACCAAAATGTCCATCAACAGGAGAATGGATGAAAAGAAGTGGTCCATGTACACCATGGAATATTAGCCATGGAAAACAATGAAACACTGCCCTTTGAGGCACCACAGATGAGCCTGGAGATAATCACAAAACATGAGGTAAGTCGGAAAGCAAAAGACCTATATCCTCTGATATCACTTAGAGGCGTTATCTAATAACTGACACAAATGAACATATTTCCACAGACAAAGACACTCACAGACTTAGAAAACAAACTATGCTCATCTAAAAGGAAAGGTGGGGGGAATGGATCAATGAACATCAGTGTTACTATACAGATACAAATTCATATTATATACATATACCAAAAAGACCGACCAGATAGCAAGGGAGGTCTATGGAACGCTCTGTAATATTTTACATGGGAAGAGGATCTGTACATGCTTAGACATAGATCATGTACAAATGAACCAGATATTGTAAACCTAGGATAAATAATTGTCTAATCTATACCCCGATTACAAAATTTAAAAAAAAACAAGAAGGAATGAGACTTACACTAATGGGGGTTTCTCCTAGCACATTCCATTCTAATTTACAACCTAGGAACACGACTTCCAGAAAGACTCTGCTGCCCTCGTACCCAGATATGACAACGGAGAAATGCTGTCTCCTAGTGGCCGTTACCCTTAAGAGCAGCTTTAAACCCATTGCTAAAGGTCCCTATATATTCACCAAACTTGCAGTTCTGTAAATGACACCTGCCCTCCAAAAAAGGCCTGGGGTCGAAAATCGACCAATAAATTCACAACAGGGCAACCTTCCAAGAAGACAAATTCAAGACGTATATTGTACTCATACTTTTTTCTGTTTTTTTTTTTTTTGACAGAAAGGAAAAGGCGTGGAAAAATGATGAATTTTAGGAATTTTTAAAGACATGCAAGCCCCAATTAGAAAAACCTATCAGCTCACAGCAGTCAGAATGGTCATTAGCAAAGACGCTGCAAACAATAAATGCTGAAGGGATTGGGGAGAAATGCGTACCCTCGGCTCTAAGGGGGACGTGGTAGGAGCCACTAATGAAAACACAATGCAGGTGCTTTGAAAAGGGAAACACTGAGCTACCAGTCCATCAATCACACCCACTGCTGGGCCCATCTCCTGAGAAAATGAGAATCAAAAAGTCACAGGCTGGCAATCCTGCACTCCAGCAATATTTACCATAGCCAACACTCGGAAGCAATGAAAATGTCCATCATCAGAGGAATGCACCAAGAAGAAGTGGTCCATGTACACAATGGAATATTACTCCAATAAAAACTATAAATTAAATTTAAAAAACAAACAAAAGTAAGGAGATAGCAGCTTCTGTGGGTTTACCCGGGCACATTCCACTGTAATTTATAAGCGAGGAACACCGCTGGCCGGGAGGTCTGTTTCCCTAGTTACCCGAGTGGGGAACGTAGAAAGGATGCCGCCCTCTGGCCGTTACCTGCAAAAGCAGCTGTAAAGCCTGGGCTAATGGTCACTTGATATGAACAAGTACTGCAGGGCTGTAAGTGAAACGTGCCCTCCAAATGTCTTGAGGGAAGTAATGGCCAAAATTTTCCAAAATGTGACACATACTTGAAGAAAACACTTTGAAGAACTAAGCTGTAATCACAGTTTGAAAACTAAAAAGGACATGGCTTAAAGGTCAATTTCAACGGAATATGACACACATGCAAATTCAAACCACAAAGAGGTATCAGCTCACACCAGTCAGAATCACCATCAGCAAGAACTCTATAAACAGTCAATCCTGAAGGTGTTGTGGAGAAATGCATACCCTCAACTTTAAGAGGGACGTAACCCGGAAAGAGCCACTAATGAGAACAGAATGGAGGGGCCTTTAAAAGGTAAACATTGAGCTCCCATATGATCCAGCAGGCCCATTCCTGGACCTATAACCTAAGAAGACAGAATTGGAAAGACACAGGCAGGCAAATGTGCACTGCACAGTATTACAATAGCCAAGATATGGAAGTAACCAAAAAGTCCACCAACAGATGGGTGGACAAAGAAAAACTGCTACATGTCGAGATGGAATACTAGCTAGCGCAAAAATGAAACAATGCCATTTGCAGCACCATAGATGAGTCTAGAAGTAATCACGCAACTTGTGGTAAATGAGGAAGAGGAAGACACATGTCCTATCATATCACTTATAGGTGTTACCTAAAATTCGATACCAATGAAGATATTTCCAGAGAGAAAGGCAATCACAGATTCATTCAACAAACTTATGGTTCACCAAACGGAAAGGTGTGAGGATTAGATACATTACGACTTTGGGGTTAACAGAGATATACAAACACATGGGAAATATATAATCACCAAAGGCCTACGGAATACCAAGAGAAGACCACTCAACATTGTGTCATAACCTACATGGGAAAAGGATCCGAAGAAGAATAGATATATGTATATGTATGAAAGAACCACATCTTGCACACCTAGAACACACCAAACATTGTAATCAAATTTGCTGTGATAAAAAATAAAAATTAAGTTACCAATACGAACAAGAAGTAATGAGCCATAAACATAAAGGGCTTTTTCCTGGCACATTCCATTCTAATTTACAACCTACTGCACCACTTCCATTAAGGCTCTGTTGCCCTAGTAACCAGATTTGGTAAAGGAGAAATGCTGCCGCCTTGCGGCCGTTTCCCACAAGAGCGGCTTTAAACCCACAGCTGATGGTCACTGAACATTCACAAGGACTCGGGGCTGTAAAGGACACCTGCACTCAAAAATGGTGCTGAGGTCGGGAATGAACAAAAAAATTCGAAACACGCAAATCTTTCAGGAAGATAGTATGAGGAGGTAAGTTTGACTCACTCTCTTTAAAGAAAAGGAAAATGGATAAAAGCTCAACCTCAGGAAGTACTAGACTCATGCAATCTAATCTACAAAAAGGTTTCAACTCTCTCCAGTCGACTGACCGTCAGGAAAAGGTCTACAAACAATAAACGCTGCAGACGTTTTAGAGAACTTTCTACCCTCTACTTGCTGGTGAGATGTGAAAGGGTAACCGACAATAATGAGAATAGAAAGGAGCTGGTGGAAAAGTAAAAATTGTGGTACCATTCAATCCAGCGGGTGGACCACTGGCCCTGTCACCTGAGAAGAACAGAGTCGTGAAGACACAGGCTGCCAAAGCTGCACTGCAGCCTTATTCACAATAGCCAAGACAGTGAAGCTACCAAAATGTCCATCAACAGGAGAATGGATGAAAAGAAGTGGTCCATGTACACCATGGAATATTAGCCATGGAAAACAATGAAACACTGCCCTTTGAGGCACCACAGATGAGCCTGGAGATAATCACAAAACATGAGGTAAGTCGGAAAGCAAAAGACCTATATCCTCTGATATCACTTAGAGGCGTTATCTAATAACTGACACAAATGAACATATTTCCACAGACAAAGACACTCACAGACTTAGAAAACAAACTATGCTCATCTAAAAGGAAAGGTGGGGGGAATGGATCAATGAACATCAGTGTTACTATACAGATACAAATTCATATTATATACATATACCAAAAAGACCGACCAGATAGCAAGGGAGGTCTATGGAACGCTCTGTAATATTTTACATGGGAAGAGGATCTGTACATGCTTAGACATAGATCATGTACAAATGAACCAGATATTGTAAACCTAGGATAAATAATTGTCTAATCTATACCCCGATTACAAAATTTAAAAAAAAACAAGAAGGAATGAGACTTACACTAATGGGGGTTTCTCCTAGCACATTCCATTCTAATTTACAACCTAGGAACACGACTTCCAGAAAGACTCTGCTGCCCTAGTACCCAGATATGACAACGGAGAAATGCTGTCTCCTAGTGGCCGTTACCCTTAAGAGCAGCTTTAAACCCATTGCTAAAGGTCCCTATATATTCACCAAACTTGCAGTTCTGTAAATGACACCTGCCCTCCAAAAAAGGCCTGGGGTCGAAAATCGACCAATAAATTCACAACAGGGCAACCTTCCAAGAAGACAAATTCAAGACGTATATTGTACTCATACTTTTTTCTGTTTTTTTTTTTTTTGACAGAAAGGAAAAGGCGTGGAAAAATGATGAATTTTAGGAATTTTTAAAGACATGCAAGCCCCAATTAGAAAAACCTATCAGCTCACAGCAGTCAGAATGGTCATTAGCAAAGACGCTGCAAACAATAAATGCTGAAGGGATTGGGGAGAAATGCGTACCCTCGGCTCTAAGGGGGACGTGGTAGGAGCCACTAATGAAAACACAATGCAGGTGCTTTGAAAAGGGAAACACTGAGCTACCAGTCCATCAATCACACCCACTGCTGGGCCCATCTCCTGCGAAAATGAGAATCAAAAAGTCACAGGCTGGCAATCCTGCACTCCAGCAATATTTACCATAGCCAACACTCGGAAGCAATGAAAATGTCCATCATCAGAGGAATGCACCAAGAAGAAGTGGTCCATGTACACAATGGAATATTACTCCAATAAAAACTATAAATTAAATTTAAAAAACAAACAAAAGTAAGGAGATAGCAGCTTCTGTGGGTTTACCCGGGCACATTCCACTCTAATTTATAAGCGAGGAACACCGCTGGCCGGGAGGTCTGTTTCCCTAGTTACCCGAGTGGGGAACGTAGAAAGGATGCCGCCCTCTGGCCGTTACCTGCAAAAGCAGCTGTAAAGCCTGGGCTAATGGTCACTTGATATGAACAAGTACTGCAGGGCTGTAAGTGAAACGTGCCCTCCAAATGTCTTGAGGGAAGTAATGGCCAAAATTTTCCAAAATGTGACACATACTTGAAGAAAACACTTTGAAGAACTAAGCTGTAATCACAGTTTGAAAACTAAAAAGGACATGGCTTAAAGGTCAATTTCAACGGAATATGACACACATGCAAATTCAAACCACAAAGAGGTATCAGCTCACACCAGTCAGAATCACCATCAGCAAGAACTCTATAAACAGTCAATCCTGAAGGTGTTGTGGAGAAATGCATACCCTCAACTTTAAGAGGGACGTAACCCGGAAAGAGCCACTAATGAGAACAGAATGGAGGGGCCTTTAAAAGGTAAACATTGAGCTCCCATATGATCCAGCAGGCCCATTCCTGGACCTATAACCTAAGAAGACAGAATTGGAAAGACACAGGCAGGCAAATGTGCACTGCACAGTATTACAATAGCCAAGATATGGAAGTAACCAAAAAGTCCACCAACAGATGGGTGGACAAAGAAAAACTGCTACATGTCGAGATGGAATATTAGCTAGCGCAAAAATGAAACAATGCCATTTGCAGCACCATAGATGAGTCTAGAAGTAATCACGCAACTTGTGGTAAATGAGGAAGAGAAAGACACATGTCCTATCATATCACTTATAGGTGTTACCTAAAATTCGATACCAATGAAGATATTTCCAGAGAGAAAGGCAATCACAGATTCATTCAACAAACTTATGGTTCACCAAACGGAAAGGTGTGAGGATTAGATACATTACGACTTTGGGGTTAACAGAGATATACAAACACATGGGAAATATATAATCACCAAAGGCCTACGGAATACCAAGAGAAGACCACTCAACATTGTGTCATAACCTACATGGGAAAAGGATCCGAAGAAGAATAGATATATGTATATGTATGAAAGAACCACATCTTGCACACCTAGAACACACCAAACATTGTAATCAAATTTGCTGTGATAAAAAATAAAAATTAAGTTACCAATACGAACAAGAAGTAATGAGCCATAAACATAAAGGGCTTTTTCCTGGCACATTCCATTCTAATTTACAACCTACTGCACCACTTCCATTAAGGCTCTGTTGCCCTAGTAACCAGATTTGGTAAAGGAGAAATGCTGCCGCCTTGCGGCCGTTTCCCACAAGAGCAGCTTTAAACCCACAGCTGATGGTCACTGAACATTCACAAGGACTCGGGGCTGTAAAGGACACCTGCACTCAAAAATGGTGCTGAGGTCGGGAATGAACAAAAAAATTCGAAACACGCAAATCTTTCAGGAAGATAGTATGAGGAGGTAAGTTTGACTCACTCTCTTTAAAGAAAAGGAAAATGGATAAAAGCTCAACCTCAGGAAGTACTAGACTCATGCAATCTAATCTACAAAAAGGTTTCAACTCTCTCCAGTCGACTGACCGTCAGGAAAAGGTCTACAAACAATAAACGCTGCAGACGTTTTAGAGAACTTTCTACCCTCTACTTGCTGGTGAGATGTGAAAGGGTAACCGACAATAATGAGAATAGAAAGGAGCTGGTGGAAAAGTAAAAATTGTGGTACCATTCAATCCAGCGGGTGGACCACTGGCCCTGTCACCTGAGAAGAACAGAGTCGTGAAGACACAGGCTGCCAAAGCTGCACTGCAGCCTTATTCACAATAGCCAAGACAGTGAAGCTACCAAAATGTCCATCAACAGGAGAATGGATGAAAAGAAGTGGTCCATGTACACCATGGAATATTAGCCATGGAAAACAATGAAACACTGCCCTTTGAGGCACCACAGATGAGCCTGGAGATAATCACAAAACATGAGGTAAGTCGGAAAGCAAAAGACCTATATCCTCTGATATCACTTAGAGGCGTTATCTAATAACTGACACAAATGAACATATTTCCACAGACAAAGACACTCACAGACTTAGAAAACAAACTATGCTCATCTAAAAGGAAAGGTGGGGGGAATGGATCAATGAACATCAGTGTTACTATACAGATACAAATTCATATTATATACATATACCAAAAAGACCGACCAGATAGCAAGGGAGGTCTATGGAACGCTCTGTAATATTTTACATGGGAAGAGGATCTGTACATGCTTAGACATAGATCATGTACAAATGAACCAGATATTGTAAACCTAGGATAAATAATTGTCTAATCTATACCCCGATTACAAAATTTAAAAAAAAACAAGAAGGAATGAGACTTACACTAATGGGGGTTTCTCTTAGCACATTCCATTCTAATTTACAACCTAGGAACACGACTTCCAGAAAGACTCTGCTGCCCTAGTACCCAGATATGACAACGGAGAAATGCTGTCTCCTAGTGGCCGTTACCCTTAAGAGCAGCTTTAAACCCATTGCTAAAGGTCCCTATATATTCACCAAACTTGCAGTTCTGTAAATGACACCTGCCCTCCAAAAAAGGCCTGGGGTCGAAAATCGACCAATAAATTCACAACAGGGCAACCTTCCAAGAAGACAAATTCAAGACGTATATTGTACTCATACTTTTTTCTGTTTTTTTTTTTTTTGACAGAAAGGAAAAGGCGTGGAAAAATGATGAATTTTAGGAATTTTTAAAGACATGCAAGCCCCAATTAGAAAAACCTATCAGCTCACAGCAGTCAGAATGGTCATTAGCAAAGACGCTGCAAACAATAAATGCTGAAGGGATTGGGGAGAAATGCGTACCCTCGGCTCTAAGGGGGACGTGGTAGGAGCCACTAATGAAAACACAATGCAGGTGCTTTGAAAAGGGAAACACTGAGCTACCAGTCCATCAATCACACCCACTGCTGGGCCCATCTCCTGCGAAAATGAGAATCAAAAAGTCACAGGCTGGCAATCCTGCACTCCAGCAATATTTACCATAGCCAACACTCGGAAGCAATGAAAATGTCCATCATCAGAGGAATGCACCAAGAAGAAGTGGTCCATGTACACAATGGAATATTACTCCAATAAAAACTATAAATTAAATTTAAAAAACAAACAAAAGTAAGGAGATAGCAGCTTCTGTGGGTTTACCCGGGCACATTCCACTCTAATTTATAAGCGAGGAACACCGCTGGCCGGGAGGTCTGTTTCCCTAGTTACCCGAGTGGGGAACGTAGAAAGGATGCCGCCCTCTGGCCGTTACCTGCAAAAGCAGCTGTAAAGCCTGGGCTAATGGTCACTTGATATGAACAAGTACTGCAGGGCTGTAAGTGAAACGTGCCCTCCAAATGTCTTGAGGGAAGTAATGGCCAAAATTTTCCAAAATGTGACACATACTTGAAGAAAACACTTTGAAGAACTAAGCTGTAATCACAGTTTGAAAACTAAAAAGGACATGGCTTAAAGGTCAATTTCAACGGAATATGACACACATGCAAATTCAAACCACAAAGAGGTATCAGCTCACACCAGTCAGAATCACCATCAGCAAGAACTCTATAAACAGTCAATCCTGAAGGTGTTGTGGAGAAATGCATACCCTCAACTTTAAGAGGGACGTAACCCGGAAAGAGCCACTAATGAGAACAGAATGGAGGGGCCTTTAAAAGGTAAACATTGAGCTCCCATATGATCCAGCAGGCCCATTCCTGGACCTATAACCTAAGAAGACAGAATTGGAAAGACACAGGCAGGCAAATGTGCACTGCACAGTATTACAATAGCCAAGATATGGAAGTAACCAAAAAGTCCACCAACAGATGGGTGGACAAAGAAAAACTGCTACATGTCGAGATGGAATATTAGCTAGCGCAAAAATGAAACAATGCCATTTGCAGCACCATAGATGAGTCTAGAAGTAATCACGCAACTTGTGGTAAATGAGGAAGAGGAAGACACATGTCCTATCATATCACTTATAGGTGTTACCTAAAATTCGATACCAATGAAGATATTTCCAGAGAGAAAGGCAATCACAGATTCATTCAACAAACTTATGGTTCACCAAACGGAAAGGTGTGAGGATTAGATACATTACGACTTTGGGGTTAACAGAGATATACAAACACATGGGAAATATATAATCACCAAAGGCCTACGGAATACCAAGAGAAGACCACTCAACATTGTGTCATAACCTACATGGGAAAAGGATCCGAAGAAGAATAGATATATGTATATGTATGAAAGAACCACATCTTGCACACCTAGAACACACCAAACATTGTAATCAAATTTGCTGTGATAAAAAATAAAAATTAAGTTACCAATACGAACAAGAAGTAATGAGCCATAAACATAAAGGGCTTTTTCCTGGCACATTCCATTCTAATTTACAACCTACTGCACCACTTCCATTAAGGCTCTGTTGCCCTAGTAACCAGATTTGGTAAAGGAGAAATGCTGCCGCCTTGCGGCCGTTTCCCACAAGAGCGGCTTTAAACCCACAGCTGATGGTCACTGAACATTCACAAGGACTCGGGGCTGTAAAGGACACCTGCACTCAAAAATGGTGCTGAGGTCGGGAATGAACAAAAAAATTCGAAACACGCAAATCTTTCAGGAAGATAGTATGAGGAGGTAAGTTTGACTCACTCTCTTTAAAGAAAAGGAAAATGGATAAAAGCTCAACCTCAGGAAGTACTAGACTCATGCAATCTAATCTACAAAAAGGTTTCAACTCTCTCCAGTCGACTGACCGTCAGGAAAAGGTCTACAAACAATAAACGCTGCAGACGTTTTAGAGAACTTTCTACCCTCTACTTGCTGGTGAGATGTGAAAGGGTAACCGACAATAATGAGAATAGAAAGGAGCTGGTGGAAAAGTAAAAATTGTGGTACCATTCAATCCAGCGGGTGGACCACTGGCCCTGTCACCTGAGAAGAACAGAGTCGTGAAGACACAGGCTGCCAAAGCTGCACTGCAGCCTTATTCACAATAGCCAAGACAGTGAAGCTACCAAAATGTCCATCAACAGGAGAATGGATGAAAAGAAGTGGTCCATGTACACCATGGAATATTAGCCATGGAAAACAATGAAACACTGCCCTTTGAGGCACCACAGATGAGCCTGGAGATAATCACAAAACATGAGGTAAGTCGGAAAGCAAAAGACCTATATCCTCTGATATCACTTAGAGGCGTTATCTAATAACTGACACAAATGAACATATTTCCACAGACAAAGACACTCACAGACTTAGAAAACAAACTATGCTCATCTAAAAGGAAAGGTGGGGGGAATGGATCAATGAACATCAGTGTTACTATACAGATACAAATTCATATTATATACATATACCAAAAAGACCGACCAGATAGCAAGGGAGGTCTATGGAACGCTCTGTAATATTTTACATGGGAAGAGGATCTGTACATGCTTAGACATAGATCATGTACAAATGAACCAGATATTGTAAACCTAGGATAAATAATTGTCTAATCTATACCCCGATTACAAAATTTAAAAAAAAAACAAGAAGGAATGAGACTTACACTAATGGGGGTTTCTCCTAGCACATTCCATTCTAATTTACAACCTAGGAACACGACTTCCAGAAAGACTCTGCTGCCCTAGTACCCAGATATGACAACGGAGAAATGCTGTCTCCTAGTGGCCGTTACCCTTAAGAGCAGCTTTAAACCCATTGCTAAAGGTCCCTATATATTCACCAAACTTGCAGTTCTGTAAATGACACCTGCCCTCCAAAAAAGGCCTGGGGTCGAAAATCGACCAATAAATTCACAACAGGGCAACCTTCCAAGAAGACAAATTCAAGACGTATATTGTACTCATACTTTTTTCTGTTGTTTTTTTTTTTTTTGACAGAAAGGAAAAGGCGTGGAAAAATGATGAATTTTAGGAATTTTTAAAGACATGCAAGCCCCAATTAGAAAAACCTATCAGCTCACAGCAGTCAGAATGGTCATTAGCAAAGACGCTGCAAACAATAAATGCTGAAGGGATTGGGGAGAAATGCGTACCCTCGGCTCTAAGGGGGACGTGGTAGGAGCCACTAATGAAAACACAATGCAGGTGCTTTGAAAAGGGAAACACTGAGCTACCAGTCCATCAATCACACCCACTGCTGGGCCCATCTCCTGCGAAAATGAGAATCAAAAAGTCACAGGCTGGCAATCCTGCACTCCAGCAATATTTACCATAGCCAACACTCGGAAGCAATGAAAATGTCCATCATCAGAGGAATGCACCAAGAAGAAGTGGTCCATGTACACAATGGAATATTACTCCAATAAAAACTATAAATTAAATTTAAAAAACAAACAAAAGTAAGGAGATAGCAGCTTCTGTGGGTTTACCCGGGCACATTCCACTCTAATTTATAAGCGAGGAACACCGCTGGCCGGGAGGTCTGTTTCCCTAGTTACCCGAGTGGGGAACGTAGAAAGGATGCCGCCCTCTGGCCGTTACCTGCAAAAGCAGCTGTAAAGCCTGGGCTAATGGTCACTTGATATGAACAAGTACTGCAGGGCTGTAAGTGAAACGTGCCCTCCAAATGTCTTGAGGGAAGTAATGGCCAAAATTTTCCAAAATGTGACACATACTTGAAGAAAACACTTTGAAGAACTAAGCTGTAATCACAGTTTGAAAACTAAAAAGGACATGGCTTAAAGGTCAATTTCAACGGAATATGACACACATGCAAATTCAAACCACAAAGAGGTATCAGCTCACACCAGTCAGAATCACCATCAGCAAGAACTCTATAAACAGTCAATCCTGAAGGTGTTGTGGAGAAATGCATACCCTCAACTTTAAGAGGGACGTAACCCGGAAAGAGCCACTAATGAGAACAGAATGGAGGGGCCTTTAAAAGGTAAACATTGAGCTCCCATATGATCCAGCAGGCCCATTCCTGGACCTATAACCTAAGAAGACAGAATTGGAAAGACACAGGCAGGCAAATGTGCACTGCACAGTATTACAATAGCCAAGATATGGAAGTAACCAAAAAGTCCACCAACAGATGGGTGGACAAAGAAAAACTGCTACATGTCGAGATGGAATATTAGCTAGGGCAAAAATGAAACAATGCCATTTGCAGCACCATAGATGAGTCTAGAAGTAATCACGCAACTTGTGGTAAATGAGGAAGAGGAAGACACATGTCCTATCATATCACTTATAGGTGTTACCTAAAATTCGATACCAATGAAGATATTTCCAGAGAGAAAGGCAATCACAGATTCATTCAACAAACTTATGGTTCACCAAACGGAAAGGTGTGAGGATTAGATACATTACGACTTTGGGGTTAACAGAGATATACAAACACATGGGAAATATATAATCACCAAAGGCCTACGGAATACCAAGAGAAGACCACTCAACATTGTGTCATAACCTACATGGGAAAAGGATCCGAAGAAGAATAGATATATGTATATGTATGAAAGAACCACATCTTGCACACCTAGAACACACCAAACATTGTAATCAAATTTGCTGTGATAAAAAATAAAAATTAAGTTACCAATACGAACAAGAAGTAATGAGCCATAAACATAAAGGGCTTTTTCCTGGCACATTCCATTCTAATTTACAACCTACTGCACCACTTCCATTAAGGCTCTGTTGCCCTAGTAACCAGATTTGGTAAAGGAGAAATGCTGCCGCCTTGCGGCCGTTTCCCACAAGAGCGGCTTTAAACCCACAGCTGATGGTCACTGAACATTCACAAGGACTCGGGGCTGTAAAGGACACCTGCACTCAAAAATGGTGCTGAGGTCGGGAATGAACAAAAAAATTCGAAACACGCAAATCCTTCAGGAAGATAGTATGAGGAGGTAAGTTTGACTCACTCTCTTTAAAGAAAAGGAAAATGGATAAAAGCTCAACCTCAGGAAGTACTAGACTCATGCAATCTAATCTACAAAAAGGTTTCAACTCTCTCCAGTCGACTGACCGTCAGGAAAAGGTCTACAAACAATAAACGCTGCAGACGTTTTAGAGAACTTTCTACCCTCTACTTGCTGGTGAGATGTGAAAGGGTAACCGACAATAATGAGAATAGAAAGGAGCTGGTGGAAAAGTAAAAATTGTGGTACCATTCAATCCAGCGGGTGGACCACTGGCCCTGTCACCTGAGAAGAACAGAGTCGTGAAGACACAGGCTGCCAAAGCTGCACTGCAGCCTTATTCACAATAGCCAAGACAGTGAAGCTACCAAAATGTCCATCAACAGGAGAATGGATGAAAAGAAGTGGTCCATGTACACCATGGAATATTAGCCATGGAAAACAATGAAACACTGCCCTTTGAGGCACCACAGATGAGCCTGGAGATAATCACAAAACATGAGGTAAGTCGGAAAGCAAAAGACCTATATCCTCTGATATCACTTAGAGGCGTTATCTAATAACTGACACAAATGAACATATTTCCACAGACAAAGACACTCACAGACTTAGAAAACAAACTATGCTCATCTAAAAGGAAAGGTGGGGGGAATGGATCAATGAACATCAGTGTTACTATACAGATACAAATTCATATTATATACATATACCAAAAAGACCGACCAGATAGCAAGGGAGGTCTATGGAACGCTCTGTAATATTTTACATGGGAAGAGGATCTGTACATGCTTAGACATAGATCATGTACAAATGAACCAGATATTGTAAACCTAGGATAAATAATTGTCTAATCTATACCCCGATTACAAAATTTAAAAAAAAACAAGAAGGAATGAGACTTACACTAATGGGGGTTTCTCCTAGCACATTCCATTCTAATTTACAACCTAGGAACACGACTTCCAGAAAGACTCTGCTGCCCTAGTACCCAGATATGACAACGGAGAAATGCTGTCTCCTAGTGGCCGTTACCCTTAAGAGCAGCTTTAAACCCATTGCTAAAGGTCCCTATATATTCACCAAACTTGCAGTTCTGTAAATGACACCTGCCCTCCAAAAAAGGCCTGGGGTCGAAAATCGACCAATAAATTCACAACAGGGCAACCTTCCAAGAAGACAAATTCAAGACGTATATTGTACTCATACTTTTTTCTGTTTTTTTTTTTTTTGACAGAAAGGAAAAGGCGTGGAAAAATGATGAATTTTAGGAATTTTTAAAGACATGCAAGCCCCAATTAGAAAAACCTATCAGCTCACAGCAGTCAGAATGGTCATTAGCAAAGACGCTGCAAACAATAAATGCTGAAGGGATTGGGGAGAAATGCGTACCCTCGGCTCTAAGGGGGACGTGGTAGGAGCCACTAATGAAAACACAATGCAGGTGCTTTGAAAAGGGAAACACTGAGCTACCAGTCCATCAATCACACCCACTGCTGGGCCCATCTCCTGCGAAAATGAGAATCAAAAAGTCACAGGCTGGCAATCCTGCACTCCAGCAATATTTACCATAGCCAACACTCGGAAGCAATGAAAATGTCCATCATCAGAGGAATGCACCAAGAAGAAGTGGTCCATGTACACAATGGAATATTACTCCAATAAAAACTATAAATTAAATTTAAAAAACAAACAAAAGTAAGGAGATAGCAGCTTCTGTGGGTTTACCCGGGCACATTCCACTCTAATTTATAAGCGAGGAACACCGCTGGCCGGGAGGTCTGTTTCCCTAGTTACCCGAGTGGGGAACGTAGAAAGGATGCCGCCCTCTGGCCGTTACCTGCAAAAGCAGCTGTAAAGCCTGGGCTAATGGTCACTTGATATGAACAAGTACTGCAGGGCTGTAAGTGAAACGTGCCCTCCAAATGTCTTGAGGGAAGTAATGGCCAAAATTTTCCAAAATGTGACACATACTTGAAGAAAACACTTTGAAGAACTAAGCTGTAATCACAGTTTGAAAACTAAAAAGGACATGGCTTAAAGGTCAATTTCAACGGAATATGACACACATGCAAATTCAAACCACAAAGAGGTATCAGCTCACACCAGTCAGAATCACCATCAGCAAGAACTCTATAAACAGTCAATCCTGAAGGTGTTGTGGAGAAATGCATACCCTCAACTTTAAGAGGGACGTAACCCGGAAAGAGCCACTAATGAGAACAGAATGGAGGGGCCTTTAAAAGGTAAACATTGAGCTCCCATATGATCCAGCAGGCCCATTCCTGGACCTATAACCTAAGAAGACAGAATTGGAAAGACACAGGCAGGCAAATGTGCACTGCACAGTATTACAATAGCCAAGATATGGAAGTAACCAAAAAGTCCACCAACAGATGGGTGGACAAAGAAAAACTGCTACATGTCGAGATGGAATATTAGCTAGCGCAAAAATGAAACAATGCCATTTGCAGCACCATAGATGAGTCTAGAAGTAATCACGCAACTTGTGGTAAATGAGGAAGAGGAAGACACATGTCCTATCATATCACTTATAGGTGTTACCTAAAATTCGATACCAATGAAGATATTTCCAGAGAGAAAGGCAATCACAGATTCATTCAACAAACTTATGGTTCACCAAACGGAAAGGTGTGAGGATTAGATACATTACGACTTTGGGGTTAACAGAGATATACAAACACATGGGAAATATATAATCACCAAAGGCCTACGGAATACCAAGAGAAGACCACTCAACATTGTGTCATAACCTACATGGGAAAAGGATCTGAAGAAGAATAGATATATGTATATGTATGAAAGAACCACATCTTGCACACCTAGAACACACCAAACATTGTAATCAAATTTGCTGTGATAAAAAATAAAAATTAAGTTACCAATACGAACAAGAAGTAATGAGCCATAAACATAAAGGGCTTTTTCCTGGCACATTCCATTCTAATTTACAACCTACTGCACCACTTCCATTAAGGCTCTGTTGCCCTAGTAACCAGATTTGGTAAAGGAGAAATGCTGCCGCCTTGCGGCCGTTTCCCACAAGAGCGGCTTTAAACCCACAGCTGATGGTCACTGAACATTCACAAGGACTCGGGGCTGTAAAGGACACCTGCACTCAAAAATGGTGCTGAGGTCGGGAATGAACAAAAAAATTCGAAACACGCAAATCCTTCAGGAAGATAGTATGAGGAGGTAAGTTTGACTCACTCTCTTTAAAGAAAAGGAAAATGGATAAAAGCTCAACCTCAGGAAGTACTAGACTCATGCAATCTAATCTACAAAAAGGTTTCAACTCTCTCCAGTCGACTGACCGTCAGGAAAAGGTCTACAAACAATAAACGCTGCAGACGTTTTAGAGAACTTTCTACCCTCTACTTGCTGGTGAGATGTGAAAGGGTAACCGACAATAATGAGAATAGAAAGGAGCTGGTGGAAAAGTAAAAATTGTGGTACCATTCAATCCAGCGGGTGGACCACTGGCCCTGTCACCTGAGAAGAACAGAGTCGTGCAGACACAGGCTGCCAAAGCTGCACTGCAGCCTTATTCACAATAGCCAAGACAGTGAAGCTACCAAAATGTCCATCAACAGGAGAATGGATGAAAAGAAGTGGTCCATGTACACCATGGAATATTAGCCATGGAAAACAATGAAACACTGCCCTTTGAGGCACCACAGATGAGCCTGGAGATAATCACAAAACATGAGGTAAGTCGGAAAGCAAAAGACCTATATCCTCTGATATCACTTAGAGGCGTTATCTAATAACTGACACAAATGAACATATTTCCACAGACAAAGACACTCACAGACTTAGAAAACAAACTATGCTCATCTAAAAGGAAAGGTGGGGGGAATGGATCAATGAACATCAGTGTTACTATACAGATACAAATTCATATTATATACATATACCAAAAAGACCGACCAGATAGCAAGGGAGGTCTATGGAACGCTCTGTAATATTTTACATGGGAAGAGGATCTGTACATGCTTAGACATAGATCATGTACAAATGAACCAGATATTGTAAACCTAGGATAAATAATTGTCTAATCTATACCCCGATTACAAAATTTAAAAAAAAACAAGAAGGAATGAGACTTACACTAATGGGGGTTTCTCCTAGCACATTCCATTCTAATTTACAACCTAGGAACACGACTTCCAGAAAGACTCTGCTGCCCTAGTACCCAGATATGACAACGGAGAAATGCTGTCTCCTAGTGGCCGTTACCCTTAAGAGCAGCTTTAAACCCATTGCTAAAGGTCCCTATATATTCACCAAACTTGCAGTTCTGTAAATGACACCTGCCCTCCAAAAAAGGCCTGGGGTCGAAAATCGACCAATAAATTCACAACAGGGCAACCTTCCAAGAAGACAAATTCAAGACGTATATTGTACTCATACTTTTTTCTGTTTTTTTTTTTTTGACAGAAAGGAAAAGGCGTGGAAAAATGATGAATTTTAGGAATTTTTAAAGACATGCAAGCCCCAATTAGAAAAACCTATCAGCTCACAGCAGTCAGAATGGTCATTAGCAAAGACGCTGCAAACAATAAATGCTGAAGGGATTGGGGAGAAATGCGTACCCTCGGCTCTAAGGGGGACGTGGTAGGAGCCACTAATGAAAACACAATGCAGGTGCTTTGAAAAGGGAAACACTGAGCTACCAGTCCATCAATCACACCCACTGCTGGGCCCATCTCCTGCGAAAATGAGAATCAAAAAGTCACAGGCTGGCAATCCTGCACTCCAGCAATATTTACCATAGCCAACACTCGGAAGCAATGAAAATGTCCATCATCAGAGGAATGCACCAAGAAGAAGTGGTCCATGTACACAATGGAATATTACTCCAATAAAAACTATAAATTAAATTTAAAAAACAAACAAAAGTAAGGAGATAGCAGCTTCTGTGGGTTTACCCGGGCACATTCCACTCTAATTTATAAGCGAGGAACACCGCTGGCCGGGAGGTCTGTTTCCCTAGTTACCCGAGTGGGGAACGTAGAAAGGATGCCGCCCTCTGGCCGTTACCTGCAAAAGCAGCTGTAAAGCCTGGGCTAATGGTCACTTGATATGAACAAGTACTGCAGGGCTGTAAGTGAAACGTGCCCTCCAAATGTCTTGAGGGAAGTAATGGCCAAAATTTTCCAAAATGTGACACATACTTGAAGAAAACACTTTGAAGAACTAAGCTGTAATCACAGTTTGAAAACTAAAAAGGACATGGCTTAAAGGTCAATTTCAACGGAATATGACACACATGCAAATTCAAACCACAAAGAGGTATCAGCTCACACCAGTCAGAATCACCATCAGCAAGAACTCTATAAACAGTCAATCCTGAAGGTGTTGTGGAGAAATGCATACCCTCAACTTTAAGAGGGACGTAACCCGGAAAGAGCCACTAATGAGAACAGAATGGAGGGGCCTTTAAAAGGTAAACATTGAGCTCCCATATGATCCAGCAGGCCCATTCCTGGACCTATAACCTAAGAAGACAGAATTGGAAAGACACAGGCAGGCAAATGTGCACTGCACAGTATTACAATAGCCAAGATATGGAAGTAACCAAAAAGTCCACCAACAGATGGGTGGACAAAGAAAAACTGCTACATGTCGAGATGGAATATTAGCTAGCGCAAAAATGAAACAATGCCATTTGCAGCACCATAGATGAGTCTAGAAGTAATCACGCAACTTGTGGTAAATGAGGAAGAGGAAGACACATGTCCTATCATATCACTTATAGGTGTTACCTAAAATTCGATACCAATGAAGATATTTCCAGAGAGAAAGGCAATCACAGATTCATTCAACAAACTTATGGTTCACCAAACGGAAAGGTGTGAGGATTAGATACATTACGACTTTGGGGTTAACAGAGATATACAAACACATGGGAAATATATAATCACCAAAGGCCTACGGAATACCAAGAGAAGACCACTCAACATTGTGTCATAACCTACATGGGAAAAGGATCCGAAGAAGAATAGATATATGTATATGTATGAAAGAACCACATCTTGCACACCTAGAACACACCAAACATTGTAATCAAATTTGCTGTGATAAAAAATAAAAATTAAGTTACCAATACGAACAAGAAGCAATGAGCCATAAACATAAAGGGCTTTTTCCTGGCACATTCCATTCTAATTTACAACCTACTGCACCACTTCCATTAAGGCTCTGTTGCCCTAGTAACCAGATTTGGTAAAGGAGAAATGCTGCCGCCTTGCGGCCGTTTCCCACAAGAGCGGCTTTAAACCCACAGCTGATGGTCACTGAACATTCACAAGGACTCGGGGCTGTAAAGGACACCTGCACTCAAAAATGGTGCTGAGGTCGGGAATGAACAAAAAAATTCGAAACACGCAAATCTTTCAGGAAGATAGTATGAGGAGGTAAGTTTGACTCACTCTCTTTAAAGAAAAGGAAAATGGATAAAAGCTCAACCTCAGGAAGTACTAGACTCATGCAATCTAATCTACAAAAAGGTTTCAACTCTCTCCAGTCGACTGACCGTCAGGAAAAGGTCTACAAACAATAAACGCTGCAGACGTTTTAGAGAACTTTCTACCCTCTACTTGCTGGTGAGATGTGAAAGGGTAACCGACAATAATGAGAATAGAAAGGAGCTGGTGGAAAAGTAAAAATTGTGGTACCATTCAATCCAGCGGGTGGACCACTGGCCCTGTCACCTGAGAAGAACAGAGTCGTGCAGACACAGGCTGCCAAAGCTGCACTGCAGCCTTATTCACAATAGCCAAGACAGTGAAGCTACCAAAATGTCCATCAACAGGAGAATGGATGAAAAGAAGTGGTCCATGTACACCATGGAATATTAGCCATGGAAAACAATGAAACACTGCCCTTTGAGGCACCACAGATGAGCCTGGAGATAATCACAAAACATGAGGTAAGTCGGAAAGCAAAAGACCTATATCCTCTGATATCACTTAGAGGCGTTATCTAATAACTGACACAAATGAACATATTTCCACAGACAAAGACACTCACAGACTTAGAAAACAAACTATGCTCATCTAAAAGGAAAGGTGGGGGGAATGGATCAATGAACATCAGTGTTACTATACAGATACAAATTCATATTATATACATATACCAAAAAGACCGACCAGATAGCAAGGGAGGTCTATGGAACGCTCTGTAATATTTTACATGGGAAGAGGATCTGTACATGCTTAGACATAGATCATGTACAAATGAACCAGATATTGTAAACCTAGGATAAATAATTGTCTAATCTATACCCCGATTAAAAAATTTAAAAAAAAAACAAGAAGGAATGAGACTTACACTAATGGGGGTTTCTCCTAGCACATTCCATTCTAATTTACAACCTAGGAACACGACTTCCAGAAAGACTCTGCTGCCCTAGTACCCAGATATGACAACGGAGAAATGCTGTCTCCTAGTGGCCGTTACCCTTAAGAGCAGCTTTAAACCCATTGCTAAAGGTCCCTATATATTCACCAAACTTGCAGTTCTGTAAATGACACCTGCCCTCCAAAAAAGGCCTGGGGTCGAAAATCGACCAATAAATTCACAACAGGGCAACCTTCCAAGAAGACAAATTCAAGACGTATATTGTACTCATACTTTTTTCTGTTTTTTTTTTTTTTTGACAGAAAGGAAAAGGCGTGGAAAAATGATGAATTTTAGGAATTTTTAAAGACATGCAAGCCCCAATTAGAAAAACCTATCAGCTCACAGCAGTCAGAATGGTCATTAGCAAAGACGCTGCAAACAATAAATGCTGAAGGGATTGGGGAGAAATGCGTACCCTCGGCTCTAAGGGGGACGTGGTAGGAGCCACTAATGAAAACACAATGCAGGTGCTTTGAAAAGGGAAACACTGAGCTACCAGTCCATCAATCACACCCACTGCTGGGCCCATCTCCTGCGAAAATGAGAATCAAAAAGTCACAGGCTGGCAATCCTGCACTCCAGCAATATTTACCATAGCCAACACTCGGAAGCAATGAAAATGTCCATCATCAGAGGAATGCACCAAGAAGAAGTGGTCCATGTACACAATGGAATATTACTCCAATAAAAACTATAAATTAAATTTAAAAAACAAACAAAAGTAAGGAGATAGCAGCTTCTGTGGGTTTACCCGGGCACATTCCACTCTAATTTATAAGCGAGGAACACCGCTGGCCGGGAGGTCTGTTTCCCTAGTTACCCGAGTGGGGAACGTAGAAAGGATGCCGCCCTCTGGCCGTTACCTGCAAAAGCAGCTGTAAAGCCTGGGCTAATGGTCACTTGATATGAACAAGTACTGCAGGGCTGTAAGTGAAACGTGCCCTCCAAATGTCTTGAGGGAAGTAATGGCCAAAATTTTCCAAAATGTGACACATACTTGAAGAAAACACTTTGAAGAACTAAGCTGTAATCACAGTTTGAAAACTAAAAAGGACATGGCTTAAAGGTCAATTTCAACGGAATATGACACACATGCAAATTCAAACCACAAAGAGGTATCAGCTCACACCAGTCAGAATCACCATCAGCAAGAACTCTATAAACAGTCAATCCTGAAGGTGTTGTGGAGAAATGCATACCCTCAACTTTAAGAGGGACGTAACCCGGAAAGAGCCACTAATGAGAACAGAATGGAGGGGCCTTTAAAAGGTAAACATTGAGCTCCCATATGATCCAGCAGGCCCATTCCTGGACCTATAACCTAAGAAGACAGAATTGGAAAGACACAGGCAGGCAAATGTGCACTGCACAGTATTACAATAGCCAAGATATGGAAGTAACCAAAAAGTCCACCAACAGATGGGTGGACAAAGAAAAACTGCTACATGTCGAGATGGAATATTAGCTAGCGCAAAAATGAAACAATGCCATTTGCAGCACCATAGATGAGTCTAGAAGTAATCACGCAACTTGTGGTAAATGAGGAAGAGGAAGACACATGTCCTATCATATCACTTATAGGTGTTACCTAAAATTCGATACCAATGAAGATATTTCCAGAGAGAAAGGCAATCACAGATTCATTCAACAAACTTATGGTTCACCAAACGGGAAGGTGTGAGGATTAGATACATTACGACTTTGGGGTTAACAGAGATATACAAACACATGGGAAATATATAATCACCAAAGGCCTACGGAATACCAAGAGAAGACCACTCAACATTGTGTCATAACCTACATGGGAAAAGGATCCGAAGAAGAATAGATATATGTATATGTATGAAAGAACCACATCTTGCACACCTAGAACACACCAAACATTGTAATCAAATTTGCTGTGATAAAAAATAAAAATTAAGTTACCAATACGAACAAGAAGCAATGAGCCATAAACATAAAGGGCTTTTTCCTGGCACATTCCATTCTAATTTACAACCTACTGCACCACTTCCATTAAGGCTCTGTTGCCCTAGTAACCAGATTTGGTAAAGGAGAAATGCTGCCGCCTTGCGGCCGTTTCCCACAAGAGCGGCTTTAAACCCACAGCTGATGGTCACTGAACATTCACAAGGACTCGGGGCTGTAAAGGACACCTGCACTCAAAAATGGTGCTGAGGTCGGGAATGAACAAAAAAATTCGAAACACGCAAATCTTTCAGGAAGATAGTATGAGGAGGTAAGTTTGACTCACTCTCTTTAAAGAAAAGGAAAATGGATAAAAGCTCAACCTCAGGAAGTACTAGACTCATGCAATCTAATCTACAAAAAGGTTTCAACTCTCTCCAGTCGACTGACCGTCAGGAAAAGGTCTACAAACAATAAACGCTGCAGACGTTTTAGAGAACTTTCTACCCTCTACTTGCTGGTGAGATGTGAAAGGGTAACCGACAATAATGAGAATAGAAAGGAGCTGGTGGAAAAGTAAAAATTGTGGTACCATTCAATCCAGCGGGTGGACCACTGGCCCTGTCACCTGAGAAGAACAGAGTCGTGAAGACACAGGCTGCCAAAGCTGCACTGCAGCCTTATTCACAATAGCCAAGACAGTGAAGCTACCAAAATGTCCATCAACAGGAGAATGGATGAAAAGAAGTGGTCCATGTACACGATGGAATATTAGCCATGGAAAACAATGAAACACTGCCCTTTGAGGCACCACAGATGAGCCTGGAGATAATCACAAAACATGAGGTAAGTCGGAAAGCAAAAGACCTATATCCTCTGATATCACTTAGAGGCGTTATCTAATAACTGACACAAATGAACATATTTCCACAGACAAAGACACTCACAGACTTAGAAAACAAACTATGCTCATCTAAAAGGAAAGGTGGGGGGAATGGATCAATGAACATCAGTGTTACTATACAGATACAAATTCATATTATATACATATACCAAAAAGACCGACCAGATAGCAAGGGAGGTCTATGGAACGCTCTGTAATATTTTACATGGGAAGAGGATCTGTACATGCTTAGACATAGATCATGTACAAATGAACCAGATATTGTAAACCTAGGATAAATAATTGTCTAATCTATACCCCGATTACAAAATTTAAAAAAAAACAAGAAGGAATGAGACTTACACTAATGGGGGTTTCTCCTAGCACATTCCATTCTAATTTACAACCTAGGAACACGACTTCCAGAAAGACTCTGCTGCCCTCGTACCCAGATATGACAACGGAGAAATGCTGTCTCCTAGTGGCCGTTACTCTTAAGAGCAGCTTTAAACCCATTGCTAAAGGTCCCTATATATTCACCAAACTTGCAGTTCTGTAAATGACACCTGCCCTCCAAAAAAGGCCTGGGGTCGAAAATCGACCAATAAATTCACAACAGGGCAACCTTCCAAGAAGACAAATTCAAGACGTATATTGTACTCATACTTTTTTCTGTTTTTTTTTTTTTTTGACAGAAAGGAAAAGGCGTGGAAAAATGATGAATTTTAGGAATTTTTAAAGACATGCAAGCCCCAATTAGAAAAACCTATCAGCTCACAGCAGTCAGAATGGTCATTAGCAAAGACGCTGCAAACAATAAATGCTGAAGGGATTGGGGAGAAATGCGTACCCTCGGCTCTAAGGGGGACGTGGTAGGAGCCACTAATGAAAACACAATGCAGGTGCTTTGAAAAGGGAAACACTGAGCTACCAGTCCATCAATCACACCCACTGCTGGGCCCATCTCCTGAGAAAATGAGAATCAAAAAGTCACAGGCTGGCAATCCTGCACTCCAGCAATATTTACCATAGCCAACACTCGGAAGCAATGAAAATGTCCATCATCAGAGGAATGCACCAAGAAGAAGTGGTCCATGTACACAATGGAATATTACTCCAATAAAAACTATAAATTAAATTTAAAAAACAGACAAAAGTAAGGAGATAGCAGCTTCTGTGGGTTTACCCGGGCACATTCCACTGTAATTTATAAGCGAGGAACACCGCTGGCCGGGAGGTCTGTTTCCCTAGTTACCCGAGTGGGGAACGTAGAAAGGATGCCGCCCTCTGGCCGTTACCTGCAAAAGCAGCTGTAAAGCCTGGGCTAATGGTCACTTGATATGAACAAGTACTGCAGGGCTGTAAGTGAAACGTGCCCTCCAAATGTCTTGAGGGAAGTAATGGCCAAAATTTTCCAAAATGTGACACATACTTGAAGAAAACACTTTGAAGAACTAAGCTGTAATCACAGTTTGAAAACTAAAAAGGACATGGCTTAAAGGTCAATTTCAACGGAATATGACACACATGCAAATTCAAACCACAAAGAGGTATCAGCTCACACCAGTCAGAATCACCATCAGCAAGAACTCTATAAACAGTCAATCCTGAAGGTGTTGTGGAGAAATGCATACCCTCAACTTTAAGAGGGACGTAACCCGGAAAGAGCCACTAATGAGAACAGAATGGAGGGGCCTTTAAAAGGTAAACATTGAGCTCCCATATGATCCAGCAGGCCCATTCCTGGACCTATAACCTAAGAAGACAGAATTGGAAAGACACAGGCAGGCAAATGTGCACTGCACAGTATTACAATAGCCAAGATATGGAAGTAACCAAAAAGTCCACCAACAGATGGGTGGACAAAGAAAAACTGCTACATGTCGAGATGGAATATTAGCTAGCGCAAAAATGAAACAATGCCATTTGCAGCACCATAGATGAGTCTAGAAGTAATCACGCAACTTGTGGTAAATGAGGAAGAGGAAGACACATGTCCTATCATATCACTTATAGGTGTTACCTAAAATTCGATACCAATGAAGATATTTCCAGAGAGAAAGGCAATCACAGATTCATTCAACAAACTTATGGTTCACCAAACGGAAAGGTGTGAGGATTAGATACATTACGACTTTGGGGTTAACAGAGATATACAAACACATGGGAAATATATAATCACCAAAGGCCTACGGAATACCAAGAGAAGACCACTCAACATTGTGTCATAACCTACATGGGAAAAGGATCTGAAGAAGAATAGATATATGTATATGTATGAAAGAACCACATCTTGCACACCTAGAACACACCAAACATTGTAATCAAATTTGCTGTGATAAAAAATAAAAATTAAGTTACCAATACGAACAAGAAGTAATGAGCCATAAACATAAAGGGCTTTTTCCTGGCACATTCCATTCTAATTTACAACCTACTGCACCACTTCCATTAAGGCTCTGTTGCCCTAGTAACCAGATTTGGTAAAGGAGAAATGCTGCCGCCTTGCGGCCGTTTCCCACAAGAGCGGCTTTAAACCCACAGCTGATGGTCACTGAACATTCACAAGGACTCGGGGCTGTAAAGGACACCTGCACTCAAAAATGGTGCTGAGGTCGGGAATGAACAAAAAAATTCGAAACACGCAAATCCTTCAGGAAGATAGTATGAGGAGGTAAGTTTGACTCACTCTCTTTAAAGAAAAGGAAAATGGATAAAAGCTCAACCTCAGGAAGTACTAGACTCATGCAATCTAATCTACAAAAAGGTTTCAACTCTCTCCAGTCGACTGACCGTCAGGAAAAGGTCTACAAACAATAAACGCTGCAGACGTTTTAGAGAACTTTCTACCCTCTACTTGCTGGTGAGATGTGAAAGGGTAACCGACAATAATGAGAATAGAAAGGAGCTGGTGGAAAAGTAAAAATTGTGGTACCATTCAATCCAGCGGGTGGACCACTGGCCCTGTCACCTGAGAAGAACAGAGTCGTGAAGACACAGGCTGCCAAAGCTGCACTGCAGCCTTATTCACAATAGCCAAGACAGTGAAGCTACCAAAATGTCCATCAACAGGAGAATGGATGAAAAGAAGTGGTCCATGTACACCATGGAATATTAGCCATGGAAAACAATGAAACACTGCCCTTTGAGGCACCACAGATGAGCCTGGAGATAATCACAAAACATGAGGTAAGTCGGAAAGCAAAAGACCTATATCCTCTGATATCACTTAGAGGCGTTATCTAATAACTGACACAAATGAACATATTTCCACAGACAAAGACACTCACAGACTTAGAAAACAAACTATGCTCATCTAAAAGGAAAGGTGGGGGGAATGGATCAATGAACATCAGTGTTACTATACAGATACAAATTCATATTATATACATATACCAAAAAGACCGACCAGATAGCAAGGGAGGTCTATGGAACGCTCTGTAATATTTTACATGGGAAGAGGATCTGTACATGCTTAGACATAGATCATGTACAAATGAACCAGATATTGTAAACCTAGGATAAATAATTGTCTAATCTATACCCCGATTACAAAATTTAAAAAAAAACAAGAAGGAATGAGACTTACACTAATGGGGGTTTCTCCTAGCACATTCCATTCTAATTTACAACCTAGGAACACGACTTCCAGAAAGACTCTGCTGCCCTAGTACCCAGATATGACAACGGAGAAATGCTGTCTCCTAGTGGCCGTTACCCTTAAGAGCAGCTTTAAACCCATTGCTAAAGGTCCCTATATATTCACCAAACTTGCAGTTCTGTAAATGACACCTGCCCTCCAAAAAAGGCCTGGGGTCGAAAATCGACCAATAAATTCACAACAGGGCAACCTTCCAAGAAGACAAATTCAAGACGTATATTGTACTCATACTTTTTTCTGTTTTTTTTTTTTTGACAGAAAGGAAAAGGCGTGGAAAAATGATGAATTTTAGGAATTTTTAAAGACATGCAAGCCCCAATTAGAAAAACCTATCAGCTCACAGCAGTCAGAATGGTCATTAGCAAAGACGCTGCAAACAATAAATGCTGAAGGGATTGGGGAGAAATGCGTACCCTCGGCTCTAAGGGGGACGTGGTAGGAGCCACTAATGAAAACACAATGCAGGTGCTTTGAAAAGGGAAACACTGAGCTACCAGTCCATCAATCACACCCACTGCTGGGCCCATCTCCTGCGAAAATGAGAATCAAAAAGTCACAGGCTGGCAATCCTGCACTCCAGCAATATTTACCATAGCCAACACTCGGAAGCAATGAAAATGTCCATCATCAGAGGAATGCACCAAGAAGAAGTGGTCCATGTACACAATGGAATATTACTCCAATAAAAACTATAAATTAAATTTAAAAAACAAACAAAAGTAAGGAGATAGCAGCTTCTGTGGGTTTACCCGGGCACATTCCACTCTAATTTATAAGCGAGGAACACCGCTGGCCGGGAGGTCTGTTTCCCTAGTTACCCGAGTGGGGAACGTAGAAAGGATGCCGCCCTCTGGCCGTTACCTGCAAAAGCAGCTGTAAAGCCTGGGCTAATGGTCACTTGATATGAACAAGTACTGCAGGGCTGTAAGTGAAACGTGCCCTCCAAATGTCTTGAGGGAAGTAATGGCCAAAATTTTCCAAAATGTGACACATACTTGAAGAAAACACTTTGAAGAACTAAGCTGTAATCACAGTTTGAAAACTAAAAAGGACATGGCTTAAAGGTCAATTTCAACGGAATATGACACACATGCAAATTCAAACCACAAAGAGGTATCAGCTCACACCAGTCAGAATCACCATCAGCAAGAACTCTATAAACAGTCAATCCTGAAGGTGTTGTGGAGAAATGCATACCCTCAACTTTAAGAGGGACGTAACCCGGAAAGAGCCACTAATGAGAACAGAATGGAGGGGCCTTTAAAAGGTAAACATTGAGCTCCCATATGATCCAGCAGGCCCATTCCTGGACCTATAACCTAAGAAGACAGAATTGGAAAGACACAGGCAGGCAAATGTGCACTGCACAGTATTACAATAGCCAAGATATGGAAGTAACCAAAAAGTCCACCAACAGATGGGTGGACAAAGAAAAACTGCTACATGTCGAGATGGAATATTAGCTAGCGCAAAAATGAAACAATGCCATTTGCAGCACCATAGATGAGTCTAGAAGTAATCACGCAACTTGTGGTAAATGAGGAAGAGGAAGACACATGTCCTATCATATCACTTATAGGTGTTACCTAAAATTCGATACCAATGAAGATATTTCCAGAGAGAAAGGCAATCACAGATTCATTCAACAAACTTATGGTTCACCAAACGGGAAGGTGTGAGGATTAGATACATTACGACTTTGGGGTTAACAGAGATATACAAACACATGGGAAATATATAATCACCAAAGGCCTACGGAATACCAAGAGAAGACCACTCAACATTGTGTCATAACCTACATGGGAAAAGGATCCGAAGAAGAATAGATATATGTATATGTATGAAAGAACCACATCTTGCACACCTAGAACACACCAAACATTGTAATCAAATTTGCTGTGATAAAAAATAAAAATTAAGTTACCAATACGAACAAGAAGCAATGAGCCATAAACATAAAGGGCTTTTTCCTGGCACATTCCATTCTAATTTACAACCTACTGCACCACTTCCATTAAGGCTCTGTTGCCCTAGTAACCAGATTTGGTAAAGGAGAAATGCTGCCGCCTTGCGGCCGTTTCCCACAAGAGCGGCTTTAAACCCACAGCTGATGGTCACTGAACATTCACAAGGACTCGGGGCTGTAAAGGACACCTGCACTCAAAAATGGTGCTGAGGTCGGGAATGAACAAAAAAATTCGAAACACGCAAATCTTTCAGGAAGATAGTATGAGGAGGTAAGTTTGACTCACTCTCTTTAAAGAAAAGGAAAATGGATAAAAGCTCAACCTCAGGAAGTACTAGACTCATGCAATCTAATCTACAAAAAGGTTTCAACTCTCTCCAGTCGACTGACCGTCAGGAAAAGGTCTACAAACAATAAACGCTGCAGACGTTTTAGAGAACTTTCTACCCTCTACTTGCTGGTGAGATGTGAAAGGGTAACCGACAATAATGAGAATAGAAAGGAGCTGGTGGAAAAGTAAAAATTGTGGTACCATTCAATCCAGCGGGTGGACCACTGGCCCTGTCACCTGAGAAGAACAGAGTCGTGAAGACACAGGCTGCCAAAGCTGCACTGCAGCCTTATTCACAATAGCCAAGACAGTGAAGCTACCAAAATGTCCATCAACAGGAGAATGGATGAAAAGAAGTGGTCCATGTACACGATGGAATATTAGCCATGGAAAACAATGAAACACTGCCCTTTGAGGCACCACAGATGAGCCTGGAGATAATCACAAAACATGAGGTAAGTCGGAAAGCAAAAGACCTATATCCTCTGATATCACTTAGAGGCGTTATCTAATAACTGACACAAATGAACATATTTCCACAGACAAAGACACTCACAGACTTAGAAAACAAACTATGCTCATCTAAAAGGAAAGGTGGGGGGAATGGATCAATGAACATCAGTGTTACTATACAGATACAAATTCATATTATATACATATACCAAAAAGACCGACCAGATAGCAAGGGAGGTCTATGGAACGCTCTGTAATATTTTACATGGGAAGAGGATCTGTACATGCTTAGACATAGATCATGTACAAATGAACCAGATATTGTAAACCTAGGATAAATAATTGTCTAATCTATACCCCGATTACAAAATTTAAAAAAAAACAAGAAGGAATGAGACTTACACTAATGGGGGTTTCTCCTAGCACATTCCATTCTAATTTACAACCTAGGAACACGACTTCCAGAAAGACTCTGCTGCCCTCGTACCCAGATATGACAACGGAGAAATGCTGTCTCCTAGTGGCCGTTACTCTTAAGAGCAGCTTTAAACCCATTGCTAAAGGTCCCTATATATTCACCAAACTTGCAGTTCTGTAAATGACACCTGCCCTCCAAAAAAGGCCTGGGGTCGAAAATCGACCAATAAATTCACAACAGGGCAACCTTCCAAGAAGACAAATTCAAGACGTATATTGTACTCATACTTTTTTCTGTTTTTTTTTTTTTTTGACAGAAAGGAAAAGGCGTGGAAAAATGATGAATTTTAGGAATTTTTAAAGACATGCAAGCCCCAATTAGAAAAACCTATCAGCTCACAGCAGTCAGAATGGTCATTAGCAAAGACGCTGCAAACAATAAATGCTGAAGGGATTGGGGAGAAATGCGTACCCTCGGCTCTAAGGGGGACGTGGTAGGAGCCACTAATGAAAACACAATGCAGGTGCTTTGAAAAGGGAAACACTGAGCTACCAGTCCATCAATCACACCCACTGCTGGGCCCATCTCCTGAGAAAATGAGAATCAAAAAGTCACAGGCTGGCAATCCTGCACTCCAGCAATATTTACCATAGCCAACACTCGGAAGCAATGAAAATGTCCATCATCAGAGGAATGCACCAAGAAGAAGTGGTCCATGTACACAATGGAATATTACTCCAATAAAAACTATAAATTAAATTTAAAAAACAGACAAAAGTAAGGAGATAGCAGCTTCTGTGGGTTTACCCGGGCACATTCCACTGTAATTTATAAGCGAGGAACACCGCTGGCCGGGAGGTCTGTTTCCCTAGTTACCCGAGTGGGGAACGTAGAAAGGATGCCGCCCTCTGGCCGTTACCTGCAAAAGCAGCTGTAAAGCCTGGGCTAATGGTCACTTGATATGAACAAGTACTGCAGGGCTGTAAGTGAAACGTGCCCTCCAAATGTCTTGAGGGAAGTAATGGCCAAAATTTTCCAAAATGTGACACATACTTGAAGAAAACACTTTGAAGAACTAAGCTGTAATCACAGTTTGAAAACTAAAAAGGACATGGCTTAAAGGTCAATTTCAACGGAATATGACACACATGCAAATTCAAACCACAAAGAGGTATCAGCTCACACCAGTCAGAATCACCATCAGCAAGAACTCTATAAACAGTCAATCCTGAAGGTGTTGTGGAGAAATGCATACCCTCAACTTTAAGAGGGACGTAACCCGGAAAGAGCCACTAATGAGAACAGAATGGAGGGGCCTTTAAAAGGTAAACATTGAGCTCCCATATGATCCAGCAGGCCCATTCCTGGACCTATAACCTAAGAAGACAGAATTGGAAAGACACAGGCAGGCAAATGTGCACTGCACAGTATTACAATAGCCAAGATATGGAAGTAACCAAAAAGTCCACCAACAGATGGGTGGACAAAGAAAAACTGCTACATGTCGAGATGGAATATTAGCTAGCGCAAAAATGAAACAATGCCATTTGCAGCACCATAGATGAGTCTAGAAGTAATCACGCAACTTGTGGTAAATGAGGAAGAGGAAGACACATGTCCTATCATATCACTTATAGGTGTTACCTAAAATTCGATACCAATGAAGATATTTCCAGAGAGAAAGGCAATCACAGATTCATTCAACAAACTTATGGTTCACCAAACGGAAAGGTGTGAGGATTAGATACATTACGACTTTGGGGTTAACAGAGATATACAAACACATGGGAAATATATAATCACCAAAGGCCTACGGAATACCAAGAGAAGACCACTCAACATTGTGTCATAACCTACATGGGAAAAGGATCTGAAGAAGAATAGATATATGTATATGTATGAAAGAACCACATCTTGCACACCTAGAACACACCAAACATTGTAATCAAATTTGCTGTGATAAAAAATAAAAATTAAGTTACCAATACGAACAAGAAGTAATGAGCCATAAACATAAAGGGCTTTTTCCTGGCACATTCCATTCTAATTTACAACCTACTGCACCACTTCCATTAAGGCTCTGTTGCCCTAGTAACCAGATTTGGTAAAGGAGAAATGCTGCCGCCTTGCGGCCGTTTCCCACAAGAGCGGCTTTAAACCCACAGCTGATGGTCACTGAACATTCACAAGGACTCGGGGCTGTAAAGGACACCTGCACTCAAAAATGGTGCTGAGGTCGGGAATGAACAAAAAAATTCGAAACACGCAAATCCTTCAGGAAGATAGTATGAGGAGGTAAGTTTGACTCACTCTCTTTAAAGAAAAGGAAAATGGATAAAAGCTCAACCTCAGGAAGTACTAGACTCATGCAATCTAATCTACAAAAAGGTTTCAACTCTCTCCAGTCGACTGACCGTCAGGAAAAGGTCTACAAACAATAAACGCTGCAGACGTTTTAGAGAACTTTCTACCCTCTACTTGCTGGTGAGATGTGAAAGGGTAACCGACAATAATGAGAATAGAAAGGAGCTGGTGGAAAAGTAAAAATTGTGGTACCATTCAATCCAGCGGGTGGACCACTGGCCCTGTCACCTGAGAAGAACAGAGTCGTGAAGACACAGGCTGCCAAAGCTGCACTGCAGCCTTATTCACAATAGCCAAGACAGTGAAGCTACCAAAATGTCCATCAACAGGAGAATGGATGAAAAGAAGTGGTCCATGTACACGATGGAATATTAGCCATGGAAAACAATGAAACACTGCCCTTTGAGGCACCACAGATGAGCCTGGAGATAATCACAAAACATGAGGTAAGTCGGAAAGCAAAAGACCTATATCCTCTGATATCACTTAGAGGCGTTATCTAATAACTGACACAAATGAACATATTTCCACAGACAAAGACACTCACAGACTTAGAAAACAAACTATGCTCATCTAAAAGGAAAGGTGGGGGGAATGGATCAATGAACATCAGTGTTACTATACAGATACAAATTCATATTATATACATATACCAAAAAGACCGACCAGATAGCAAGGGAGGTCTATGGAACGCTCTGTAATATTTTACATGGGAAGAGGATCTGTACATGCTTAGACATAGATCATGTACAAATGAACCAGATATTGTAAACCTAGGATAAATAATTGTCTAATCTATACCCCGATTACAAAATTTAAAAAAAAACAAGAAGGAATGAGACTTACACTAATGGGGGTTTCTCCTAGCACATTCCATTCTAATTTACAACCTAGGAACACGACTTCCAGAAAGACTCTGCTGCCCTCGTACCCAGATATGACAACGGAGAAATGCTGTCTCCTAGTGGCCGTTACCCTTAAGAGCAGCTTTAAACCCATTGCTAAAGGTCCCTATATATTCACCAAACTTGCAGTTCTGTAAATGACACCTGCCCTCCAAAAAAGGCCTGGGGTCGAAAATCGACCAATAAATTCACAACAGGGCAACCTTCCAAGAAGACAAATTCAAGACGTATATTGTACTCATACTTTTTTCTGTTTTTTTTTTTTTTGACAGAAAGGAAAAGGCGTGGAAAAATGATGAATTTTAGGAATTTTTAAAGACATGCAAGCCCCAATTAGAAAAACCTATCAGCTCACAGCAGTCAGAATGGTCATTAGCAAAGACGCTGCAAACAATAAATGCTGAAGGGATTGGGGAGAAATGCGTACCCTCGGCTCTAAGGGGGACGTGGTAGGAGCCACTAATGAAAACACAATGCAGGTGCTTTGAAAAGGGAAACACTGAGCTACCAGTCCATCAATCACACCCACTGCTGGGCCCATCTCCTGAGAAAATGAGAATCAAAAAGTCACAGGCTGGCAATCCTGCACTCCAGCAATATTTACCATAGCCAACACTCGGAAGCAATGAAAATGTCCATCATCAGAGGAATGCACCAAGAAGAAGTGGTCCATGTACACAATGGAATATTACTCCAATAAAAACTATAAATTAAATTTAAAAAAC